>NC_090654.1:262091888-262391888 GCF_040937935.1 Hyperolius riggenbachi | reverse complement strand
TTTGATCTGAGTAAACAACAGAGAACAGTGGATTTCTACAGCAATTATATCTGGAATAAAGACTTTTCATTGTGTTGTGCAAGCGTTCTGGTCCGCTTTAACCAGGAATGGCAGTGTATGGTGACAAGCTATGATATTACCTTTTATCTGTTGAGTTTATTGCTTTTCCAGCTCCTTCATTTCTAGCGCAACGTTTGTTTGTTTTGTTTTTATCAGGTTCCAAACTTGCTACGACTTGATCCTATCTCGTTTCTGTGCCTCAAATTTTAAATCACTTGGAATATCTGGGGTGAAAATAAAGCGAATAGTCAGAGTGCATAACAGAATCCTTCGGTCCAAATTCGAGGACAGAGTGCAGGATTGCCTGGATGCTGAAGACAGCGTTACCAACGAGTACGTCAAACATTCTTATTTTACCTGTGTCCATTTTGTATGTGGCTGCAAAGAAAAGCACTTAAATAAGCAAGGCTGCATTTGCTATGTCTCATTCTTATCACAGCCCCCAGATTCGACCATCAGATAGATTCCTCTCAGGACAAATCTGATCTGAGTGGGATAGAATCCTTCCATACGCTGTACACCGATTTTCTATAGATCTCAGCATGAAATCTATTGAAAATCTGTTAAGCTGCCATCGCCTGCCAGGACCCCCAGGTCTCTCCAATCTATGTGCTACCCTCTCTACTAAAGGTACAAACACACATCAAATGAAAATTGGTAATAATGAGCACTGACCGACGATCGATCGGCAAAGGTTAACATTCTCAAATCACCGTCCTGCGTACACTTATGAAAGATCCAAGAAAAAAAGAATTGACTGAGAATGCGGAAGTGAGGACTGAGGTGCAATTAACTAAAACGATCGATATCTCTGCAAATGACCGTTTATGAACGATCGACTGTCGACTGTGCACTTATCGACTGTGCGCTGTACACAACACGATTGTTATACTTCGTTTAATTAACTGTACACACGCCCTTTAGTAAACGATCATTGTTCAAAAAAATTAGGATGGTTTATGACCGACTCCCGATATCGGTGATTTGCTGCTGTCGTTGAGGGTCGGTTTGGGCACGTCTGCTCTACGAAGATCGTGAAATATCGTTTATCGAATCACGCACATGAAACAAGCATGCAGCTAATCTAGTCAGATTTTTGCCAGAAACATCTTAACTGCATACTTGTGTGAGGTCTATGGCTTTACATTTTTAGAGGCAGAAGATCAGCAGGACAGACATCGCAGCCTCCATATGTCTCTCACTTCAGGGTTCCTATAAAGGGGTTCTGTGGACCATTTGAAAACTTGGCACATTTGAGCCCAATAAAATATTTTGAAACTAAAGGAGTTCTGTGGGAGGGGTTTGAAAATAAAAACGGACACTTACCTGGGGCTTCTATCGGCCCCCTGCAGCTGTAATGTCCCATGCTGTCCATCAACGATGCTCCATTCCCCGCTGCCGGTCCCGGTCTGATATTCGTCTAAGACGAATAATGCTCGTTCCGATGTGCGTCATTGGGAGCTTACGGCGCTGGAGCAGTACAAAGTTCTCTTGTACTATGTCTGCACAGTAATCTCCCGATGACACATGCGGGAGCGAGCATGCTCACGGCCGCGCAGCCGCAGTCTAATTAGACGGCAGATTAGACAGGGACCGGCGGCAGGAAACGGAGGCTCGTTGGAGGACGGCGCGGGACATTACAGCTGCAGGGAGCCGATAGAAGCCCCTGGTAAGTGTCCGTTTTTATCCTCAACCCCCCCACACACACACACACCACACACACACACACTAGACCCCCCCACACACACCACACACACACACACACTAGACACACACACACACACACACCCCACACACACACACACACACACACTAGACACACACACACACACACACACACACACACACACACACACACACACACACACACACACACACATACACACACACACACACACATACACACACACACACACATAACTCCTTTAAGGTTTTTGGTGGAAGATATCAGTTAAAGACGGAAGATTGCAGTTCCAATTATTGATCTAAGTCCACATGTAATGATTGCCAGCATCAATGAGATGCCTGCTGTCATTGAAACAAACACAGTAACACATACACACATTATTTCCTGTTCATGTATTAACAGTACGCACAGGAAGAAAAAGCTTTAGGACATCTTGTGGCCAAATAGTAAAATTACACCTACATAACTTTTTGCCCATAATTATTCATACCCCAATAAAGGTAGCCAATAAAGGATTTTCTGTTGATTATTAAGAAGGGTATGAATTATTTTGGACTGGACATTTTTGCTCAAATGTAAATAAAAGCCGAGAAATTATTTTTTTCCCCCCACAAAAAGGCCTCTTGTACATCGTCTTATTCTCTCACCTATGTCATTTCCTGTCAAAAAAAAAATACTTGTTGGTTGAATAAAAGTAACTTTAACTTCAAAGCTTGCCAGGGGTATGAATAAGTTACTCAAATAAAACATTTGCATATTTAAAAAGATATAGATCATTTTGCTGTGGTAAGTAGTAATTACGTTATTGGCAAATTAAAGGGTGGAGTGCTGGAAGGTGAAAATTGTTCTGGTCCTTAAAGGACTACTGTAGGGGGCAAAAGGAAAAAGAGTTGAACTGACCCAGGGCTTCTAATGGTCCCCCGCAGACATCCTGTGCCCGCGCAGCCACTCACCGTTGCTCTGGTCCCCGCCTCCGGTTCACTTCTGAAATTTCTGACTTTAAAGTCGTAAAACCAGTGCGCCTGTGCAGCCATGTCCTTACTCCCGCTGACGTCACCAGGAGCGTACTGCGCAGATGCAGACCGTTCGCGCGCCGCGGCGAAAAAATGGGTGTAGTCATGACCGGATGAGGGCGGGGCTAACTGTAATTTAACGTGAACCCAGGGTGAGAGTGATATGGTGGCTGCCATATTTATTTCCTTTTAAACAATTCTAGTTGCCTGGCAGCCCTGCTGATCTATTTGGCTGTAGTAGTGAACTGAATTACACCAGAAACAAGCATGCAGCTAATCTTGTCAGTTCTGACAATATTGTCAGAAACCCCTGACCTGCTGCATGCTTGTTCAGGGTCTATGGTTGAAAGAATTAGAGGCAGAGGACCAACACGGCAGCCAGGCAGCTGGTATTACTTAAAAGGATTTAAATATGGCAGCCTCAATATTATTCTCACCTCGGGTTCCCTTTAAAAGTGCAACGCAAAGACAGAGGGCCCAAGTTTTGGTGACCCTTTCCCCAGAAAATTCACATAATTGTGCAGGTTTTCTCAAGAAAATACACGTAATGTGAGCAGATTTGAACAAAAAACATGTTCAATAACCCCAATATGCACAATCGGTAGCAGATATGGCCCCAATATGCAAAATCGGTAGCAGATATGACCCCAATATGCACAATCGGTAGCAGATATGACCCCAATATGCACAATCGGTAGCAGATATGACCCCAATATGCACAATCGGTAGCAGATATGACCCCAATATGCACAATCGGTAGCAGATATGACCCCAATATGCACAATCGTAGCAGATATGACCCCAATATGCACAATCGTAGCAGATATGACCCCAATATGCACAATCGGTAGCAGATATGGCCCCAATATGCACAATCGGTAGCAGATATGGCCCCAATATGCACAATCGGTAGCAGATATGGCCCCAATATGCACAATCGGTAGCAGATATGGCCCCAATATGCACAATCGGTAGCAGATATGGCCCCAATATGCACAATCGGTAGCAGATATGGCCCCAATATGCACAATCGGTAGCAGATATGACCCCAATATGCACAATCGGTAGCAGATATGACCCCAATATGCACAATCCGTAGCAGATATGACCCCAATATGCACAATCGGTAGCAGATATGACCCCAATATGCACAATCGGTAGCAGATATGACCCCAATATGCACAATCGGTAGCAGATATGACCCCAATATGCACAATCCGTAGCAGATATGACCCCAATATGCACAATCCGTAGCAGATATGACCCCAATATGCACAATCGGTAGCAGATATGACCCCAATATGCACAATCGGTAGCAGATATGACCCCAATATGCACAATCGGTAGCAGATATGACCCCAATATGCACAATCGGTAGCAGATATGACCCCAATATGCACAATCCGTAGCAGATATGACCCCAATATGCACAATCCGTAGCAGAAATGACCCCAATATGCACAATTCGTAGCAGATATGACCCTAATATGCACAATCCGTAGCAGAAATGACCCCAATATGCACAATCCGTAGCAGAAATGACCCCAATATGCACAATCCGTAGCAGAAATGACCCCAATATGCACAATCCGTAGCAGAAATGACCCCAATATGCACAATCAGCACCACCTGAAAAAGAAAAGAAAAACCCATTTACTCACCTACAGCCAGAAGACCTTCTTTCCCGACCTCCTGTCCCGACCTCCTTGTGGCGCGCAGCGCCCGCGCGCCCACGATCCTCTTCCTTCCCGACGTCACGAGACTTCCTGCCTGCATGCTGAGAGCAGGGCTACGGGAAAATGGCCGCCCGAAGCCATGCACTGCAGACTTTTCGAGTCTGCAGAACAGGGCTTCGGGCGGCCATCTTACCGTAGCCCTGCCTGCTGCTCCGGGCTGCCGCTGTGTGAACTGACTTGGCGTCTTTTAGACGCCTGAAGTCAGTTCACTCCAGGGGGTGCTTTAGGAGTGCTTGGACAATTCTAGGGGGTGCTCGAGCACCCCCAAGCACCCCCCTGGCGCCGCCCCTGATACTAGTACTACAAAGTAATGCTAAATGTCCATGGTTATTTTTTTATTGCACATTATTACCCTGTAATGAGAGTTTAGTAATGAGCCTGTATTGATTGGTCTAGAAATTACAAGAAGATGCTGGAATATCTCTTCTACACAGTGGACCCCAGGGAAGATCTTCTGGAAATACTCGAAGATGGCTTTAATTACAGAAAAACAATGAAGGTACAGTTTTGCATTAAGTGGGAGTCACTGAGATGTATATGATTCCTGTAGTACTGGCTTCTGCAGTATATGGACAGGGATCACAGTCTGGCCAGCAACCCATTTTCATGCCCTTTAGCGCTGAATTACTCACTGCATTATCATACTGTGCAAAAGAAGAACGCTCTTTGCTTCACCCTAGTACACGTACCTGAGTTTGACATTCCTGCAGTAGTGAGATTCATCAGACTCACATGTGCTCAGACCTTCCATGCAAAGAAACGAACCAAAAACAGCAACAGGGAGAAGTCTGTGCTCTGCACCCATCCAATAGTCAGAGAGAGGGTAAGGCCTCATTTCCACTAGTGGGCTTCTATCCGCTTCTGTCCGGTTTTCAGCAACAAATATCAATCTGTAAGGCCTCATTTCCACTTAGACCTCATTCACACTAGTGCACTTCTGTCCGCTTTTTATCTGTACATCAATGTTACAGATTGATACATGTTGCTGAAAAGAGGACAGGAGCGCACTAAGTGGAAATGGGGCCTAAAAGTGATACCATGTGCCCCACCCCTTCCACTGAGAACAGCGGGAGGGGAGGGTGAACACCCACTTGCGATTGCAACATCACCCATAAAATTCTGTGATTTTGCATCTTGAACAATTCCATCATCATCCTAAATGCTGCAGGTTCTGCATTTGCAATTTCGGCAAATTGCTCTGTGGGCTCCACTCCATTGACTTTAATTAGCCTAGTGCTTTTGGGATGATTCCAAAACACGGCTAAAAGCGCTGTAATAGGCCCGAGTGTCAGCCTTTGCCATGTTCTCTTTCCATAGAGAACAGTGGTAAGAAAGGCATCTCAGCCCATGTCACACCCCCTTCACATAGAGAAAAGTGGTAGGAAAGGCGTGTCTCAGCATGTGTCACACCCCTTCACATAGAGAAAAGTGGTAGGAAAGGCGTGTCTCAGCATGTGTCACACCCCCTTCACATAGAGAAAAGTGGTAGGAAAGGCGTGTCACAACACTTGTCACATCCACTTCACATAGAAAAAAGTGGTAGGAAAGGCGTGTCTCAGCAATGGTCACACCCCTTCACATAGAGAAAAGTGGTAGGAAAGGCGTGTCTCAGCATGTGTCACACCCCCTTCACATAGAAAAAAGTGGTAGGAAAGGCGTGTCTCAGCATGTGTCACACCCCTTCACATAGAGAACAGTGGTAGGAAAGGCGTGTCACAACACTTGTCACATCCACTTCACATAGAAAAAAGTGGTAGGAAAGGCGTGTCTCAGCATGTGTCACTCCCCTTCACATACAGAACAGTGGTAGGAAAGGCGTGTCTCAACATGTGTCACACCCCCTTCACATAGAGAACAGTGGTAAGAAAGGTGTGTCTCCGCAGTTATCACACCCCCTTCACATTGACCATAGAACATTGGGAGAACAGTAGGTGGCAGCATGTGCCAAGCCATCTTCTCGCACCAAACATTGGGAGGAAAAGGGTGGCAGCAGGCTCGAATTTACCTCAGAGGAGCCTATAGGCACAGATGTCCTGGCACCTTAGACTTTGCCCTCTAAGAATCTACATACCACCGCTGAACCGCACCACAAGTGTGCTGGCTGGCCCAGCTGTCACTTCTCCCTTACTTCCCTTGCCCATCATAGGTAGCTACAGGTGCCCTTTAGTATTAGGTAGCCAGACGTACCCTCAACGTTAAATAGCTAGAATTGTCCCCAAGTATTAAGTAGCTAAAGGAACCTCAATATTAAGTAGCTAGAGGTGTCCCCAAGTATTAGGTAGCTAGAGGTGCCCCTCACTGAAGTGAGATCTCGTCAGTTGAATGCAGAGAGCGGGTTGAGTTATTTACTATCCCATCAGGACTCTGCATAGGGAAGGAGGGAGGGAGGCACTCGGGGAGGGGAGTGGGCGGCCTTTCCATCATCAGGCGCTTGTAGGCACGTGCCTACAGTGCCTTATGGTAAAGCCGGCCCTGGGTGGCAGCATGTGTCACGCCGCCTTCCCTTAGGGGTGGGTAGCAGAATGTCCCATTTTCTCTTTATATGAAGAATAGATGATAGAAGGATGTGTTACAACATGTGACATGCCTCCTCCTATATTTAACAGTCAGGTAATGGGTTAATGGCAACATGTGCCACACTCTTTTTCTTAAAGAAGTCCAGGAAGGAGGGTGTGTGGCAGTATGTGCCAGGCCCCCTCCCATAGGGAACAGTCAAGCAGATGGGTGAATTACATCAAATGCCCCATAAAGAATAGTACACAATAGTAGGAGGGTGGGTTCCAGGCAGGATATGTTACACCTTCTCCCATAACGAACAACCAGGTAGTGATCAGTAAGAAGGTGGGTGTACGCCAACATATGCCCCCCCCCCTTTCCAGTATAGAAGAGCCGGAGGGGGGGTTACGAGAAGAATGTGTCGCACATCCTCCCATAATGAACAGCCAGGTTGGTTGAGTGAGTGGCAGCATGTGCCATGCCCCCTCCTAGAAGGTACCGTGGCAGGGTATGCGTATGCCACTACGATGATGAAGCATCAATTCTCCTGCACACAAGGATTCTGGTGAGTATAGATTAGGGAGGTTTAGTGATGAGATGGGCTGGGTTTTCTGTTAAGCTCTTGCCATCCGCTGTAAAACTACTCTTGCTTTGAACATCATCATTATTTTTGTATGGCCAGAGTCTCTCCATAAGGCTGTTTGTCTTGTTCACAGTTGTGGTCTGTAACACGTCATGTTGTGTTTTCCACAGATGCCTGCACAAGAACAAGGCGACTGTATTCTCCTGTCTAACAGTTTGGGATTTTCGGAGGCCTCCCAATCGGAGCAAGCATCCACCCTGGAGACAAATAATTACAATCCAAAGCTTTTTAAACACGGTAACCTAATTACAGCTCGGCGTAAACAGTGTAATAAATTGCAAATGACAGGTTGGACGTGAAATGAGGTTTGGACTGATTTAGTTTAATGAGCGATGAGCATGGGGCATTCCGTATAATCACTTTGGGAATAGTTTCTGCTGGGTATTGGGGGGGTGTTATGTGTTTGGCTTTACATGGGCACACGGTACAGTAGACACATTCATGGTGACAGAATAACACTTTCAGCATTTCCTTGAAACGAGATACTTGTCATTCCCAGTCTCTTGCTATCCTCCCCCTGCCCGCAGCATTGCAACCATACTGGAATGGTCATTAGATAATTGCTCCAGTGTGATCAGCAGCACTGTGTGTGCTTTATCTGCTTGGCTGGAGATGGGGGCTGGTTTTATAGCGACACTGCAGTGTTCGGAAGAAGCATCCACACTCAGAAATGCCAAAAACAGCAACATTTGGAGGTTTTGATGCACCTGTAGGAAATGTCTGAAAATCTTTTTCTATGCCAGCTGTACCGAAATAACTAACAGTTCCTTTGTGATCCGGTGATCACTTCCGGGGGCGTAACTATAAATTATGCCTCCCCACAGCAAAATGCAGTGGTGCAGTTAGCTCTGTCCATGGAGCAGTGGGCTCCGTCCATGATGCACGGGCTCCGTCTATGGAGCAGTGGGGTCTATTCATGGTGCAGTGGGCTTCCTCCATGGGGCAGTGAGCTCCGTCCATGATGCAGTGGGCTCTGTCAATGGTGCAGTGGGTTCCATCCATGGTGTAGTGGGCTCCGCCCATGGTGCAGCAGGCTCCATCCATGGTGCAGTGAGCTCTGTCCATGGTGCAGTGAACTCAGTCCATGGTGCAGTGAGATCTGTCCATGGTGCAGTGAACTCAATCCATGGTGCAGTGAGCTCCATCCATGGTGCAGTGAGCTCTGTCCATGGTGCAGTGAGCTCTGTCCATGGTGCAGTGAGGTCTGTCCATGATGCAGTGAGCTCTGTCCATGATGCAGTGAGCTCTGTCCATGATGCAGTGAGCTCTGTCCATGATGCAGTGAGCTCTGTCCATGGTGCAGTGAGCTCTGTCCATGGTGCAGTGAGCTCTGTCCATGGTGCAGTGAGCTCTGTCCATGGTGCAGTGAGTTCCATCCATGGAGCAGTGAGCTTATGTATGCCGCCTTTCCTCTTAAAGGGGAAGTGATTTCACCATTTTGCCAGGGATCTTATGGGCTGGCTGCACAACGTAGAATACTCTGCTTTTATACCAGGCCAGTCGAGTATATTGGTTAATTTTTAGGTGGATGAACCTGCGCGGCACTCATGCAGGTGGTCCATGCTGCATGTAGGTAGGCCCCGTTAATTCAGTCTTCCTCTGAGTCTATGTCGAACATAATTATTGTTGTTAAACTAGAAAACATACATACGATTTGATCTTATAGCCTTCATTTTTATTCTTTTTTTTTTCCTCAGGTACACTGATCATTGTTAAAGTCTTCCTAGGCCGTAGTGTTCAGGCCAGAGACAATCTGCCCATTAATCTACAAGCCTACCCTACTGCCAACTCTGTCTACAGACCTCTGAAGCTACAGCGAATCAGCCTATGTCCTTCAGACGATGGTAAATTCCTACAGACCTATACAGTAGAATCTTGTTATCGTAAACTCTGATATAGTAAACCTCTGGATATAGTGAACTCTGTCCTCAGGTCTCAGTAATTGCATCTGTATAAATAAACAATGTATGACCAATTCCGACATAGTAAACTTCTGATATAGTAGACTAGTAAACTACTTTTCCTGGTCCCTTGGAGTTCACGAAAAGGTCTTCACCAAATAGTCATTATCATTATCTGCTGTTTGCTGGTTGTACAAAGGTATATCTTATAAACACATTGTACACAGTACTCAGGATTCCACTGGTTCTTTAATGCCTTGACTGCTGAAGCGGAAATAAACGTATTAGATAATGAATGGTACAGCTAAGAAATAAGACATTAGTAGCAAAGAAAATAGTCTCATATTGTTTTCCAGTACAGGAAGAGTTAAAAAACTTCAGTTGTTATCTATGCAAAGGAGCTTCTCTGAGCTATTCGACCCTACAGTCCTGTTTTCTGAAGCTCTTAAAGAACAGCTGTAGTGAGAGGCATGTGGTGGCAGACATATTTATTTTATTTTAAACAATACCAGTTTCCTGGCAGCCCTTCTGATCCATTTAGCGGCAGTGGTGTCTGAATCACACCTGAAACAAGCATGCAGCTAATCTCTGCAGATCTGGGAATAATGTCAGAAACACCTGATCTGCTGCATGCTTGTTCAGGGCTTATGGGCTGGCTAAAAGTATTGGGCGCAAATTGTCAACAGGATAGCCAGGCCCTTATTGGTATTGCTTAAAAGGAAATAAACATGTCAGCCTCCACATACCTCTTGCTACAGTTGTCCTTTAAACAGCCATGAAATTGTGAGAGACAGCATGAGATAAGGTTTTACTGCAGGGAAGTTCAGAAGGTCATTATTTCTGTTTTGTTTATAGCTTAAAAGTTCGGTTTTAACCTCCCTGGCGTTATGATTTTTTCCAGATTTAGGGTCTAAAAGCCGTGCATTTTTTTTCACAAGCTTTTAGACCCTAAAGACACGGGAAAAAAAACCTACCACAGATAGATCTGCAGCAGCTCCTGCATATAAATCAATCATGCACATAGAATTCATTATATCATAAGGTTTTGTTTTTTCTTGCTTCAGGTTTGCTGTACAGTTACCTGTTAGACCTCAAAAAATGCATCAAAAAATGACACTGGTGACTCTACCTACCACTGAAGCCTAGTGGTGCCCCGAATCCTAGCTGACAGTTGTGTACAGGAAGTGGGACTTGTCCGTTAGGGGCAGAGCTGACCCGTGCCCAGCATAGGAACTCCTCCTCTATAGCTGTAGTCAACTGCAGGATTTCACTAAAGCACGGCCATTTAACAAACACAGAACATTTATATCGAGCTTTTCTCCTGGTGGACTCAAAGCGCCAGAGCTGCAGCCACTAGGATGCGCTCTGCAGGCAGTAGCAGTGTTAGGGAGACTTGCCTAAGGTCTCCTACTGAATAGGTGCTGGCTTACTGAACAGGCAGAGCCGAGATTCAAACCCTGGTCTCCTGTGCCAGAGGCAGAGCCCTTAACCATTACACTATCCACCACTATCATGAAAAAAAATGTAAAGTTTAAATTACATGTGTATGCATATGTATAAAATGTACATTTGTCCCAGAATAAAATGCACTACAAACAGTTGTTTCCTATGTTGCTGTCACTTACAGAGTTTCCATTATTTTCAAAAGCACTCACTGAATGGCAGTTGCTCAGTCTGACAGCCAGAATAGTGAGCAAAATAGTAGGGAGCCCGGCTGGCACCTTTGTATACAGTAGATCTTTTCCAGGAAGTGCTTTTGTAAGGGGTAAGGCCCGGTTCACGATAGCGGTTTTTGCGGATCCAGCCAACAGGATCAGGTAAAAACTGTCAGTTTTCTATTAGTTCCTATGCAGCTGCAAAACCTTCCGTTTCCGTTCCGCTGGGCACAACGGCCCGGAAAAATAGGTCCTGCAGCATACTTTTGTCTGTTGAGCGGAACGGACAACGGATCATTACAAGCGGATGGATGTGAACGGATCCATTGGTTAATATTGGATCTCACTGGCGTAACAATAAGGAATGTGACCCAAGCCATCGCGGGGGGGGGGGGGGGGGGGGGGGGGGCTTTTGGGGGGCAGGAGGGGTCGCAGCATAAGAGGAGAGAGTGGCAGATCGGCGGGGAGGGGGGACATTCCCCCCCCCCTCCCTCACCTCGGGCTCTCCTCTCAGCGCCCCCCCCCCCCCCTTCTGCAATCATTGGTGGCAGCGGGCAGCAGCAGCGGTGGCGGCAGGTGGAACACATTATCTCCTTCTTGCCGGAGGTCTTCCGATCTCTAAGAGCTTCATGCAACTTCCTGTGTAAATAGGAAGTTGCTCTTAGAGAACGGAAGACCTCTGGCGAGAGGGAGGTAATGTGTTCAGGCTGCCGCCACCACCGCTGCTACCCGCTGCCACCAATGATTGCAGAAGGGAGAGCGCGGAGAGGAGAGCCCCACCGATCTGCCACTCTCTCCTCTTATGCTGCGACCCCTCCTGACCCCCAAAAGTCCCTGAGCGGGCCCTGGGGGGGGGGGGGGGGCGGATTTTTTTTTTGCAGGGGGGCCCGGGGATTTCTAGTTACTCCCCTGTTGGATCCGTTCGCATATCGGACCATTTGTACAGTATATGTTCCGCTTCTGTTACGCTCAACGCTAATGTGAACCGGGCCTAAGGAGATACTAGGCCTTTCCCATAAGGAGATGGACTAGTCCAAAATGTGTCAGATCTGTCAGATTTTATCTGCCCACTGCAAAAGCAACATAGGAAAGAGGTAATTTATAGTGCATTTTACTCTACTATAGTGCAAGCCGCCGCATTAAAAGATCGTGCTGGAGCCTCTTAATGGCTCCAGGACATTTTAACACGTCGCTCGCTTTTTAGTCAAACAGAATATAATTAAAAGCCAGATGACTGTAGTCGGGAATTGTATAGGAAGCCCTGGAGCAGAGTATAGTATACTCTCTGAACTGGACTGTATGGGACACAGGAAAGATCTCGTCAGCTACTGATTGATACTCCTTCTCAGTCCAATAAGTCATCATGTGACACTGGAATATCATTGTCTTTATTGTTGCAGAGACGTGTCCCTCCGAGGAGCATAGAAGCTGTGACTGCAGCCTGCGCCGGTGTGACTGGTTTGTGTTTGATCCTGAGCTCATCTTGCCAGAGTACATCGTGGAGTATGAATATATTCCTCTGGTACTAAGTTTTCCTTTTTTCTCTGCTTAGTTTACAGTTTTCTATGGTGTATAGTGTGCTCAGTGCAGAAAAGCTTTAAAAACTCAGCATTTAATACTGTGTATTACAGCTGATCACCAGCACCCAGGTAAAGTTCTCCATGCACTCAGCCAAGCAACCATTTCTCAATAGCTGAGCCTTGGAAGTAAGCTATATAACAGCCGATAACCGGCACCAAGTAAAGTTCTCCATGCACTCGGCTACTCAGCAAAGCCACCATTCTTCCATAGTGGAGGCTGGTGTTCAGCTATATAATAGCCGATAACTGGCACCAAGTAAAGTTCTCCATGAACTCGGCTACTTAGCCAAGCAACCATTCCTCAATAGCTGAGCCTTGGTGCTCAGTTATATAACAGCGGATCACCAGCACCCAAGTAAAGTTCTCCATGCCCTTTCTACTCAGCCAAGCTATCATTCTTCAGTAGCTGAGCTTTGGCCCTCAGCTATATAACAGCCGATAACCGGCACCCAAGTAAAGTTCTCCATGTAGTTGGCTACTTAGCCAAGCAACCATTCCTCAATAGCTGAGCCTTGGTGCTCAGTTATATAACAGCTGATCACCAGCACCCAAGTAAAGTTCTCCATGCCCTTTCTACTCAGCCAAGCTATCATTCTTCAGTAGCTGAGCTTTGGCCCTCAGCTATATAACAGCCGATAACCGGCACCCAAGTAAAGTTCTCCATGTAGTTGGCTACTTAGCCAAGCAACCATTCCTCAAAAGCTGAGCCTTGGTGCTCAGCTATATAACAGCCAATAACTGGCACCCAAGTAAAGTTCTCCATGTAGTCGGCGTCGGCTACTCAGCCAAGCAACCATTCTTCAATAGCTGAGCCTTGGCGCTCAGCTGTATAACAGCCAATCACCGGCACCCAAGTAAAGCACCGGAAAACTCTGGCACCTCCTTCGTAACTTGCACCATGACTGCATGCTACAAATTACCAAGGAGAAGGTTTTTTCTCTATTGATTTATAGTAGGAGTGGCATCATCCACTTCAGCCTGGGGTTCTCCATACAACAACTATTGGCTACACTGCTGTGAGTGCGGAATTATCCTTTCAGCATTGCAGCAAGTAAAGCACTGCTTGTACCATTGCTGCAAACTTTTGACATTGAAGTTAATGTCGACGCCTTGTATAGCCGATGGGCTGTGACTGTGTGCCCAAACCAACTGATCCGTATTTCAGAAGTGTTTATTGGGCTAACTTCTTGTGGTCACTGTATCTTCTGGACATCGGGAATGAGAACACACCTGAAAACCGCTTAGCAATTTAACCAGTGTTTTCTAAGCTTTTTCTACCCATTTAACACTGCATTATACTGTTTTTCTACTACTATATTATAAACGCAACACATTATTATTATTATTATTATTATTATTGATTTTAAAATCCGTGGTGCTGTACAATGTAAGAAACAAACATGGGGTACATAATAAGACAAAACAAGACAAATAACATTTATATTGCAGATCAAAGATAAATGTGGTATATGCGCTCCTCTCACAAGCAATACACAGATAAGAACCTAGCTACTGACACGTGGATCGCCGTACAACTGGGTGGGTATGACCACCCTAAATACAAATGAAAAAATTATTATGTGCGGCGCTCTACACCTGTCAATATAAAGTATCAATACAGAACTAGTAACTAGAGCATAAGTCCCAGTTTGCACAAATGTCCATATATCACTGCTCTGTGACAATAGCTGGAATTTCCAAAAGTTCTCTTTTCCGCTTCAATTACAAGGCTGATAGCGCCTATTACAAGTTTACAGGGAGAAGGCTGCGGATTAAGAATTCAGAGGTCTGATGAAATGCTTTAGCTGAACTGTCATGGTCAGCCATTACCTCTGGTAAGCCTTTGAGTTCTACTGTTTGCGGATGCACAGAGTGGCGGTGGTTTCTATACTTATAGCACGGGCTGGTGCTGTTATCTCTGGTGGAGGACTTGTAATGTATGGCCCCAACAGTATTACGCTATCTATTGTTTCTTTCATCTGAGTACAACTAGGAGGAAGAAATTGGGCAAGTGGGCCACATCCACCTTATAACGCGAGGTTGCTGACTATAACTAATCAGCCTATGGATCTGGTGAGAGTGATACCTATTAATGTGCTAACTGCATGTCATTGTTGAAGCGGAAAAGAGAACTTTTGGAAATTCCAGCTATTGTCACAGAGCAGTGATATATGGATATTTGTGCAAACTGGGACTTATGTTCTAGCTACTAGTTCTGTATTGATACTTTATATTGACAGGTGTAGAGTGCCGCACATAATCAGTGGCGTACCGGAGGAGCTGTGGGCCCCGATGCAAGTTTTACAATGGGGCCCCCAAGCACTCTATACATAACAATTGACACGGCGCACCAAAACCTGCCAATGGCAACTACAGTGTCAGAGGTGCAAGAAGGGGATGGGGAACAGTTTGAATAGTGGTAATCATTAACAAAGTATCTATAGAAGTGATTATTATGAGCACAGGACCAGTAGAGAGCTAATACTGCAGTTGAGGGTGTGCCCTTCGGGGCCCCTCTGGCCCAAGGGCCCCGATGCGGTCGCTACCTCTGCACCCCCTATTGCTACGCCCCTGCACATAATAATTTTAACATTTATATTGCGCTTTTCTTCTGGCGGACTCAAAGTGCTTGAGCTGCAGCCACTAGTGCACGCTCTATAGGCAGTAGCAGTTTTAGTGAGTCTAGCTCTAAAGCCTCATACACATGCTCAACAAAAGTCTTTTGAATGCACAATTATCAAACAACTTGAAGAAGTTGGACAACTTTTGTCAAGGCGTTATCACTGATAAGAGGCGACCAACAACTGATAAGATGCAGCTCAATCAATCCAACTGTTGGATTGCTTGACGAACAACTGAGAGAAGTTGTGTCCAACATAGCAATGTGTACAGAAGTCTGCTTCGACTTTTCAATGACTTCCATTACTAACTAGAACATACAGTGGGATGCGAAAGTTTGGGCAGCGTTGTTAATCATCATGATTTTTCTGTATAAATCGTTGGTTGTTACGATAAAAAATGTCAGTTAAATATATCATATAGGAGACACACGCAGTGATATTTGAGAAGTGAAATGAAGTTTATTGCATTTACAGAAAGTGCGCAATAATTGTTTAGATAAAATTAGGCAGGTGCATAAATGTGGGCACTGTTGTCATTTTATTGATTCCAAAACCTTCAGAACTAATTATTGGAACTCAAATAGGCTTGATAAGCTCAGTGACCCCTGACCTACATACACAGGTGAATCCAATTATAAGAAAGAGTATTTAAGGGGGTCAATTGTAAGTTTCCCTCCTCTTTTAAATTTCTCTGAAGAATGGCAACATGGGGTCTCAAAAGCACCTGAAGACAAAGATTGTTCACCATCATGATTTAGGGGAAGGATACAGAAAGCTGTCTCAGAGATTTCAGCTGCCTGTTTCCACAGTTAGGAACATATTGAGGAAATGGAAGACCACAGGCTCAGTTCAAGTTAAAGCTTGAAGTGGCAGACCAAGAAAAACCTCGGATAAACAGAAGCGACGAATGGTGAAAACAGTCAGCGTTAACACACAGACCAGCACCAAAGACCTACAACGTCATCTTGCTGCAGATGGAGTCACTGTGCATCGTTCAACCATTCGCACTTTACACAAGAAGATGCTGTATGCAGAGGAAGCCTTTTCTCCGCCCACAGCACAAACAGAGCCACTTGAGGTATGCTAAAGCACATTTGGACAAGCCAGCTTCAGTTTGGAATAAGGTGCTGTGGACTGCTGAAACTAAAATTGAGTTATTTGGGCATAACAAGGGAAATTACGCATGGAGGAAAAACAACACAGCATTTCAAGAAAAACACCGGCTACCTACAGTAAAATATGGTGGTGATTTCATCATGCTGTGGGGCTGTGTGGCCAGTGCAGGGACTGGGAATCTTGCCAAAGTTAAGGGGGAAGCATGGATTCCACTCAGTATCAGCAGATTCTGGAGACCAATGACCAGGAATCGGTGACAAAGCTGAAGCTGTGCCGGGGCTGGATCTTTCAACAAGACAACGACCCTAAACACTGTTCAAAATACACTAATCCATTCATGCAGAGGAACAAGTACAATGTTCTGGAATGGCCATCTCTGTCCTCAGACCTGAATATAATTGAAAATCTGTGGCGTGAGTTAAAGAGAGCTGTCCAAGCTCGGAAGCCATCAAACCTGAATGAGCTAGAGATGTTTTGTAAAGAGGAATGGTCCAAAATACCTTCAACCAAAATCCAGACTCTTATTGGAACCTACAGGAAGCATTTAGAGGCTGTAATTTCTGCAAAAGGAGGATCTACTAAATATTGATTTCATTTCTTTTTTTGTGGTACCCAAATGTATGCACCTGGCTTATTTTGTTTAAACAATTATTGCACACTTTCTGTAAATCCAATAAACTTAATTTCACAGCGATTTATACAGGAAAATCATGATGATTAACCACGTTGCCCAAACTTTCGCATCCCACTGTATTATTAGTCGTTCACCAGTTGAGTAACAATATGTAAATTTGTAGTTGTCCGTCAAGTCGTTCTGTGTGTATAATAGTTATTTGAAATTATATGGTAGAGAAAGAAAGCCCTTAAAAACATAGCACCTCCCACAGCAAAATTTGGAAAAGTAAAAATTTGAAAAATCATACTTTTTCAAATTTTGCTGTGGGAGGTGCTATTTTTTAAGGGCTTTCTTTCTCTACCATATAATTGCTCTTGTTTGGAGCCCTAGCACACACAGTTATTTGGTTGAGGTGTTGCAGACACTCCTTAGAATCTATCTATAATAGTTATTTGCACACCAAGACGTATCTTTCCAACTTTTTTAATCGTAGTTGTTAAGTTGTTTATAGTAAAAGACTTCTGTTGAGCATGTGTATGTGGCTTTAGACTTCTATAAGTGCTGGCTTAAGGTGCGTACACACGCACACGTCAGACCCTCCCGCTGGGCGGACTTTCAGGCGACAGTAGCGCGTGTGTATGCACTGTCGGCGGACTGATTAGGCTGATTCTGAGCGATCCGCTCAGCTGACAATGCGTACACACGCGCTACTGTCGCCTGAAAGTCCGCCCAGTGGGAGGGTCTGACGGACCCATCGTTGGCGGCCGTAGTGTGTGTGTACGCACCTTCACTGAACAGGAAGAACCGACAATACAGACAATGGTGTGCACCAAAATATAGACACTGGTACAAAATACAGAATTGGTCATTACAGTTACAAATGTAACATGATGAATAAAATGTATAACTACGGTAATTCAAGACACAAAATGATTAACAATTTCCATGACAGAAAAGGGTGAGAGGGCCCTGCCCTTGCCAGCTAGCAATCTAAAGAAATAGGGGGGAACTAGAGATGGGGTAGTATACAATATTTATACCTAGAGGCAGTGTGTTTTTAGGTGATCTAGTAAGGAGTACAACTTGGCCAGAAGGGGGAACAGGCTAAGTTAGAGCGCATGCTTGTCAGAAAAACACTTACTGAACACTGTGAACTGCCACTCAGGTGAACGGACTCCAACATTGCCTTAGATTTCTATAGGTAACAAAATTGCCAAGGAGTTAATGCCCATATGGCCACAAGAGGTTTCTTCGACTTGCTGACTTCTAGTGATCATCGTAATGTATTAATAACGATTTCACAAAATTTTGCGTAATTTTCATAATTACGATTATGATTGTAATCATTTCAATTTACGCCGAATTTAGCGTAATTCCGACCATACACTAATTTTTTATTTTCGGGACAAAAGTTTCGTAATTACGGAAATATTCGTCATTCCGGGATGAATTTTCATGTAAACCACAACATTTTTGTGTGAAATACGAAATTATGATTTTGTGATATTCGGAATTTCGTGTAATTTTCTTATTTTCTTGTTTTGCAAAAAATTACGAAATTACAAGTTATGCTGGGAATACACGGTTCGTTTTTGGGGTGATTAGATGGTTCGATAGATAATTTCCGACATGTCCGATCTCCCGCCCGATCCTTTCGCCACTCGATTTCTGATAGAAGTAAACAGAAAAAGATAATAAAAACGAATGGCAGAATCGAGCGGCAAAAACAATCGAGAGGAGAAACGAGAACCAGAAATGAACCGTGTATTCCCAGCATAATACGAAATAAAACACAAAACTATGATTTAATGTGAAATTACGACAACAAATAATGCATTACGGAATTATGAAATTTCTGATAATTACAAATTAGAATTTTGCGTTGTAATTACGAAAATGCGAAATCTCGGCTCATCTTTACTTAAAGCAAGAGGTGGTTTCGCAAAGTACTAGCACAGTATCCTTTTATCAATTTTAGTGATTTATTTTTCACTTTTTGCTATATCTTTCTCTTGGCTGTTATGCTAGGTACACACAATGCAATATCCTGGCAGATTCACTGTCAGATTGAATATTTCCAACATGTCCGCTCTGATTTCCGATCGATTTTTTTGAATAATTTTTCATAGAAGTGAACAGAAAATTGATTGAAAGATCTATCGGAAATCAGATCGGACATGTTGAAAATAATGGATCTCACAGTAAGGCCGCATTCACACCTAAAATCGAAAACCTTTTATGCACTTTTTTCCCCCTCCCGGCGCTCCACTGCGCTATATGTTTCTGGTAAAAGCGCTTTTCTAAGTGCTTTTTCAAAGTGGTTTTGTAATTCACTCCCTGACGCAAGTCAGGAAGTGAAGTCTTCGACAATGTATTTATTCTTAAAAAATGCGAACGCAATTGCTGCACAAATCGATTTTGTGAGCGTTTGTGTTTTTTTTCTATACCTTCCATTGAGGCAAAATCGCCTCAAAAATGGTACAGGCACCGCTTTGCTGAGCGGATCGGAAACAGCTGTACAGTAAACTTTCTCATAGGGAATCATTGCACAAGCGTTTTTAGGGCGACTTTGAAAATTGCCTGCGCTTGAAAAAAGGGCAAAAACGTCCTTAGTGTGAACGAACCCTAAATCTGTCAGAAAATTGCGTTGTGTGTACCTAGCATAAGACCTTGCAGTGAGAACATGCAGCTAGATTTTTTTGTGTGTGTCATTATTTTCGGCCTCAAATAAAAAAAAAGTGAATATTTTGAAGGGGTTGATACTTTTCTATACCTGCTGAATCATGTTTTCTACATATATTTATGAAGATTTTGTTGTATTCTCTCTCCTTGTCAGGAAACGTCAGTTGGCTCAGCTGCTCTTTCCAGCAGCCAATCAGAAAACGTATCTGGTGAAGTAACTCTGGATGAAGACACCATTGCCATGGAGCCAGTTATAAAGGCCCGGCCCAAAATCATCAGTCTAGACGAAAGTACGATCCTTTCCATAGCAAAAGCCAGTGCTTACACTCAAATAACAGTACGTATTTCTGGGCTGCCATGTCCTATTGATGAGATCAGGTAGTCTGAGGTCACCCAACTAATTACACCTGAGGTATAAAATAAAAAGAGTATGAGCAATGCACACTGTAATAATATAGGTGCTCGTGTTTGTGAATATGATGCCTAACCCTAACCTGCTCCCAAACATCAAAGGGAACAAGAGACGAAGCACCCTTGTGTATTTTACTGTATATATCAGTAAGAACATTAGAGAAAACACTTACCATGCTCTCTGTTTCATCCTCACTGCTAAAAGTGTCTGTTATCAGCTGTGATAAGAATCTCGGACTGAGCATTCAGTCTGGCTTTGCAGGAAATAATTATAGCTGAGTCATTATAGCAGAGCCACAAGGGGGCAGGCTTGGGCTTGAAAAGACACCAGAGAAGACAGACTCAGCTATAATCTTTCCGTAGCAAAGCTAGACTGAGTGCTCAGTCGGGGATTCTTATCAGAGGTGATAACAGTCAGATTAAACAGAGAACAATGAAACAAAGAGCAGATTAGGTGTTTACTGTCATGTTCCCACTGATTTATAAGATAAAATACAAGAGGGTGCTTCATCTCTGGTTCTCTTTAACCCGTTCTTGACACCCCCACCCAAAGATAAGCATTCTGGATGCTTAACCTAAACCTTTTAACCCTATGAACTAATGCTAACTAAACCCATCCCAATACCTTAACACTAACCTATCTACCGGTAATCTATAACTGCTCCTGTCTGGACCTCCTATGAACTAATTCTAACTCAACTCATTCAATCGGGGCTGTAACTAGAATTGGGCCCCCCGCAAAACTTTGGATGCAAGATGGACATGCTGCAAGATGTCGGGCCATCGTGGTCTATTGGGTGCGCAATGGTAACGGCAAGCGATATAGGGACGAACGATGAACCCCGGACGCTGTTGCCCCTAATGTTAAATATGCCCCCTTCCCCCCGTGCACTATATATTACCTGTCTGTGTTCGCCGTTGGCTCCATATTCCAGCCACATACACGTGCCCCATGTGGTTGCTGGAGTAACGTGGATGTGTGTGATGTTGTGCGTGGCCCACGTGTACGATGGCAACCACGTGGGGAGCGTGTATGTGGCATGAGGATGGCGCTCGGAGACATCAGTGGACACGGACAGGTAATGTATAAAGCACTGGGCATCGGGAGTGGGGGGCACATTTAACATTAACGGTGCACGGACAGCTAACCTATCAGCATCCATATATATAGGATAGTTCTCAGTGCTTGAAAGAGATCAGAGTATTTGTGTAAGTGGATTCCCTTTGCTTTAAGGGACCCTGAGCTGTCAATAAAAATGAAACTGATACTTACGGTACTTGGGGCTTCCTCCAGCCCACCGTAGGCCACAAGGTCCCCCGTCGTCCTCCTGGCTTCTCTAACAATCCAATGATCCACAGTGGTCTACTAAACACAATAGCTTTATTCAAATTCTGCAAAACAGATCCCCTTCAACCCCACTAAAAAGAGCAGCATTTGATGTATCCCAGCCTAACTCTAAACCGTGCATGCGCAGGACTGTCACGCCGGCCGGCGTGATGACGCATAGTGGCCGGCATGATGATGCGTAGCGTGCCCATGCAGGAAGTGTACTGCCGACCTTCAGCCTGAAAGTCGCCGGGATCAGAGCCGCCAGCTATTTATCTTGTGTATTTGCTTACATTTTTGGGTCATGACCTTTATACAAATTAGTGGGATTCCTTACAGAAATGTACTGGGATCACATACCAACACAGTACATTTCTGTACAGTACAGTTCCCTTTTTTTTTTAATCATTTAATTCAAGTGGTCATAGTTTTCCTTGGGATAATTTTTCTAGTGCGACTGCTTGAGAAACATATTTATTTTTGTTGATTTAAATTGACATTAGTTTTATAATCAGCACTGCATTGTTGGAAATCCAATCTTTTGTTTGTTTGAATTAAAAGATATCTTAGCCCTCTTAAAAATTCACAAACGGGGGGGGGGGGGGGGGGGGGCAGGCATGTGTAGGCGGCTCTCCTCATGCCCACTGCTCCCCCCGTTCTCCTCTGTCCCGCTCCGTTACGGCCTAATGTCCCCCCACACCAGGTTGGGAGGGTCGGTGCGCACTTCTCAGACACTGCCCAGTGATGCATGTCCTTGATCACGCACCCACGGCTGGGAGCGCTCTGTGCATGCACACTTTGTCACAACTACGTAGTGCGCATGCGCAGAGCACTGCCGGCTGCGGACATGCAATCAAGGATACATGTTGCGGAGCAGCATCTGCGCAGTGCGCACTGACATTCCCACCGAAAGTAGGATCAGGGGGACGTTAGGCCCCAGTTTTGGAATTTTTAAAAGAGCTAAGGTATCCTTTAATTATTATACTAAGCTTTTGTAAGGGTTAGTTGCTGCCATAAATTATTCAATATACTCTGCTAAGTACTGCGGCAATTGTCCGCTCTATATACGAGGGTCATCCAGAAAGTAAAGACGGTTTTTATTTAATCAATTAAGGAAACATTTTATTTATTTTATTTTAGACATGCTGTATTTTCTGATTATTTCTCCACATTGTATTTAAGGTTAAAAGCAGATGGTCATTACTTTCTAGATGCCCCTCATAAAATAAATAAAGTGTTCCTTAATTGATTAAATGAAAGCGTTCTTTACTTTCCTGATTAGCCTCATAAATACACAGGAATAATAGTCATTTTAGTAACACCATTATTTTTAAGATTTTGTGTTCAAGAATGTTAATATTCTATAACTATTATCATTTAAACAGATACTGAACTTACATGGTAACAGTTTAAGTAAACTGAAAGAAATTTCGAAACTGCATGGGCTCCGGAAGCTGATCATCAGCTTCAATGAGTTTTCAAATCTAGAAGATGTTTCAGGTTTGGTAAGTGAAATTATCTTTAGTCTAAAATTAGGGGGTGCTCGATCCTGCAATCCAATTAGTATTTGCATTTTGTAGATTTTGTGCGTTGATAGAATTCACAATAAATTAACCACTTAGCAACTTCTGCCACGCTTTTCTACATCCTTGTTTACAAACACCTATAAACACATGTAAATATTTGGTTCTATTTTCTATTTTTAGAAAACTGAGTACGTATAGAACCATCTTGTGGCCAAGAAGCTAAACTACTTCCAAATACACCATTATTCACTTACTATAGGAACATTAAATACATTTTCATTATTTTTGAAACTCCTTCACCCCTAACCCAAAATAAAATATTATCACCATACATTGCACTAGGGACACAATTTAAACATTGTAATAACCGGGACTATTGGGCAAATAAAATATGTCTGTTTTATCTACAATAGCACATTTTATTTTTAATCTACAATGGCTGAAAGCTGAGAAATTGTGATTTTTTTTCTTTCTTTTTCTTCTTCTTCACTGTCAAATGCATATAAAATAATATAATTCTTAGCATAAAGTACTGCCCAAAGAAAGCCTAGTTTTTCCCACAAAAAAATAATGAATAGATCATTTCAGTGTGGTAATGTAACGGTCTTGTGTCGTAGCTCAGATGTCTGATTATATGGTGATCTGCAGAATCACCAATAATACAGACGCTATACCTGATTATGGGTGACCTGCAGAATCATCAATAATACTAGTATAGCAGACAAAGAGCTGAGTGTGTAGTGATTTGGTGCAACCGTAACTTTAATAGTGAATGAGACCTCACCAGAGGGGCTGGTGAGGTACAATAAGTACACTGAGCGTGCACTAAAGTACAAACTCCAGCAAGCTGGAGAAACAATACTGAAAGAGGCTGAATCTCCCGAAGAGCAGGTGATTCAGAATGTACTGCAGGCAAGAGAACACCCGAGGGGCGGGTGACTCAGACAATACTGCAGCCTAAGAGATACAATAAACTACAAATGACAGATTACCTAGGGAGCAGGTAATCAAGCCTGTACTACTGCCTAGCAGAACTGTTTCACCAGAGGAGCTGGCGTAACTAGCACCTCACCAGTAGAATGGTCAGGCAGGCAAGGTTCGGCAACAGAGAGGTAAGTATCGGTACAGAATCGTGAGACAGGAGAGTAATCGATAATCAGGCAGAGGTTCAGCAACAGGTAGGCAGATAGGCAAAAGTACAGGATTAGAAAGCAGGATCAGAATCAGAGTAGTAGCTAAGAGTCATACACAGGAGATCAATACAGTAAGCAATATCCTAGTCTAGGTGTGAAGTCCTTGGCATCAACACCCCCGAGAACTAGTCTAACAAATAACAATAGCAAAGTAGCAATATCCTAGACTAGGTGTGAAATCCTTAGCATCAACACCAGGGAACTAGCCTAAGGTCTGAGCGCTAACACACGCAAGTATTCATGACAACAGACAACTGCAGAATGAAGCCTGGAGGCTTAAGAAGCAGAGGAGACCCCACTGGCAAGCCCCTCCTGAATCAGCCAATCCTGGGCGCCGTGGGACTCCTGTGATGTCAGCCGACCAACAAGTCAGCTGACGGGCTTCCTAAGGCAACCCCCTGCACAGGAGAACGTTCCGTCCTCGGCGTCCTGGACGCCGGCCGGACGAAGGGCCGCATGGAGGCAGCTGCGGCAGTGGTGCTGTTCGCCGCAGCTGCCTCGTTTCTTACAGATAATTAGTGATAAAGTTATTACCAAATGAATGGGAAGAGCTTTTGAACGGGAAAAAACCTGTGGTAGAGAAGTGGTTAAAGCTAATGGTGGTGAGCTGAAAAATAAAAAAAGAAGCCAATACTTACCTAAGGAGAGGGATGGCTCTGGGTCCTATGGAATGAAATCGTTTCACCATCTGTGAAGCTGCCGCCGCCCCCCCCTGCATACATTACCTGATCCGGCCGGCGCGAGCCCCCCAGTCTCCACTGTCTTCTTCTCCAGGCTCGGCTCCAGGGCTCCAGCTTCACTTCACGCCGGGGGAAGTTTAAACAGTAGAGGGCGTTCTACTGTTTAAACTTCCTGTCCGGACAGGAAGAAGTAAAGCCTGCCCGGAGCCCAGCAGAGAAGGAGCAGCGGTGACACGCGCCGGTCGGATCAGGTAATGTATTGCTGCTAGCGTCGGTCATTGGACATTCGATTGCTGCTATCGACGCACTCCCAACCCGCCGGCCATCGAGCGAAATCTTCCGCGGGGACAGATCGACGGGAACAATCGATTTCGGAAGGAAATTGATCGTTCAGGCGGCGTTTGCACAACAATTTCACAGCAGATTCGATCATAGTGATCGAATCTACTGTATATTGGCGGGAAATAGTATAAGTGTATGGGCCCCTTTAGTGCAGCCACCATTCAGAATGCTATTATCTTCTGAGTGAGATTACACTGAGCACACAGAGCTGAAGCTGATGAGTTATTTGCACACTGCTTGAGCTGCATCTGAATGCTTTGATGCTGTATCCCTGCCTTCTGCCTTTCTGAAAAAGATTCAGTCAGAGGATAAAGCTATGTACCCATGTTGCGATTTTCCCGACTACCAATGATTTTTTGAGCGCCGATCGGTCGTTTCTGCGATGTGGGTACAGTCACACGACCACGCGAATGCCGCTTAGCTTCGCACCGCAATAACGACCATCACATCGGATCGCTAAGATCACAGACAGCTCCAAGTCCCGCAATCACTTGAAGGCTCGTTTGCTCCTGACATGTAGCGTCGCATGACGTCGTGCATACCTGCCAGCAGGAAGAAGCAGCGCTTAACGACCGTCGCTGAGGGGACATCGCAGGACCCATCGGGGGGTGAATACGGGCCAGCAACATCTGGTTCTGTATGCTGGATGTACTGGGAACGGCCCCTATCTCTGCATGGTGCAGTCCACCATAGTAATGCCCATATTCATGTTTTCTTCAAGTTATGACAAGATGAAAAAAAGCCTTTATATTGCTATTTGCTAGTTATTACTAGAAATAAATATGACTTTTAGAATTTCAGTTGACTTTGATAGTTGTCCTTTAAAGTGTCACACTGAGGCATTGCTTTGCATTGCATTTCGTTATAATGTGCACATGACACAACGCGAAGCGGGCAAAAATAAATACCATTTGCTGTGGCATGCAATGTACTGTATGCACACAAAGGATATTTCAGGATTTAAAAAGATTCTCCACAAATGCACATGTGCAAGTACTTCAATGTGCCACTTTATTGACTGACATAGTGGGTGTCAAAGTGGAGAAATTAACATGTATTGCGTTTGCCATAGCCATGGATTGTGCACATCAACATCTGCAATTCTAGCAACACACTGCATGATCTTTGTTGTAACAATAAAATCAGTTGCATCGCAATGCAGCTGTTGGGGTTTAAACTGCCTTTAAACTTTGAATCGCACCTTGTTACACTGCACAGAATAGAGGTCATTACAGCTCAACATGCCACTATGAACGTAGCCTGCAGGATATCTGTGTTAAATATTGTGAATGGGTTGGGAAGTCCTTAAACTTAAATTTGATGTGCAGTTTCCAAATCTATTCTGCTACTCTGGTTTAAGGCCTCTAAAGAAGCAGGATTTGTACCAGGCACCTCCCCACTGTCCTTTCACTGATGTCTGTTTGACACTTTTTACAATTGAGGTTTAAATCATTAGCAACATCAATAGAGCTCTCATTTGAGATAAGTGCACTGCTTTTGACCTCAGTCAGCAGAACTCGTTGCGATGTAAATTATTGGAATGCTTTGATCTCTCTCTACAAGCAGAAAATATTGAAACTGAAAGCAGAAGTCCTCTGTTATTGTCTCACACTATCCCCTAGTGACAAGTGGCCTTAAAGGGGCACTACAGCGAAAAACTGTACAATTTATATTATGTGCAAACATATACAAATAAGAAGTACATTTTTTCCAGAGTAAAATGAGCCATAAATTACTTTTCTCCTATGCTGCTGTCACTTACAGTAGGTTGTAGAAATCTGACAGAAGTGACGGGTTTTGGACCAGTCCATCTCTTTATAGGGGATTCTCGGATATATTTATTTTCAAAAGCACTCAGTGAATGGCAGTTGCTTTGTCCAACTGCCAAAAAACTGTGTATGGAGCAGGGAAGCTGGCCAGCATCATTGTTTAAATCCTTTTCAGGAAATATCTTTTTAAAGAATAAAAGCCTTGCTGAGAATCCCCTATGAAGAGATGGATTAGTCCAAAACCTGTCACTTCTGTCAGATTTCTACTGCCTACTGTAAGTGACAGCATTATAGGAGAAAAGTAATTTATGGCTCATTTTACATTGGAAGAGACGTACTTCTTTTTTGTATATGTTTGCACATATTTTAAATTTTACAGTTTTTCGCTGTAGTGCCCCCTTAAATACACATTACAGTAGTACTAATTAGAAGCAAGGAAATAAAAAAATGTACTAAAAAAATAAGTTGGCCTTGAGCTCTTGCAAGCCTCTAGATAAATTGGCTGCTAAAGGGTTAGGGCTCGTTCCCACTAACGCGAATCCGCATGCGTCCAATGCATGCGGATTCGCACATGTAATGCAAGTGGATGGGCCTGTTTCCACTGTAGCGTTGTTGAGGTGCGTTTTTTTCAGCGATAAAAAAACGCACAAAAGAGCCAACGAATTCGCCTGCGAGTGGAATGCATGCGAATCGCCGCTAATGTATTTAATAGTAAAAACGCATGCGTTTGTTACATGCGTTTTTACCCGCGATTTCGCGTGCGATTTCGCACCTTTTTCTATTTTATTTTGCCCTGGCAGTGTCATGGTTAATTTCGCATGGCACCCTGCCATGCGAAATCGCACGCGAAATCGCGGGTAAAAACGCAGCGTCGGAATGCCGGCAAAATCGCGTCGCAACAGTGGAAACAAGCCCTTAATAAAGCCTGGAACTTTTACGCCACTTGGTGCCCGATCTCCTTATATGTAACTTGTGTACAGTGGTGTTTGGACAACCACTCCAGCTTCTAATGAGTGCAGTTACATATTTCTATCCTACTAGCTTGTTTAATTTTTGGTCTGACCCCACTGGAATCTCTGCTGTCCCATTCTGTTACCGAATTTGCACTTAAAGGGGAACTTCAGCCTAAACAAACATACTGTCATTAAGTTACATTAGTTATGTTAATTAAAATAGATAGGTAATATAATCTCGTACCCAATTCAAATAACGATACTGGTCTATAATGTATATGTAAATTGTAATCAAATTTATTTAAATAGGTTAAGAATATAAAACTGGGATATAGGTGAGGTGATGGGATGGGGGGACAATGCAATAAAACCTTTTGACACTCTGCGGGGCTACATCAATCACATTGCTGGCCAGCTTGTGTTAATAAATACGCCATACACACATACATTCACCACATTCAACCTACAATGCTGGTATTATGGTTTTGCATAAACTGACAGTGGTACCACTCCTATTAATTTTTTATGTGCACAATGTAAGCGCAGTATAAGCGCACACAAGGTTAGTAGGCAGTCTCTGGCAAGCGTGAGTAGTGTATTAGTTAGTCTTCATAGGTAACAGGAGTCGATCACTTTGTAGTGCTATCCAGTTTTATATTCTGAACCTATTTAAATAAATTTGATTACAATTTACATACACATTATAGACCACTATCGTTATTTGAATTGCTTTAAACTGGTCTTGTATCGAAGTGCAGCGATGCCTTAATGTGTATCAACACCAGTGGATTTTATCCACGGGAAATAGACGCTACAGCGTGCACTGAAGCGCAGACCAAGGAGGTTTAGTCACCTCAACCATATATGAAATATAATCTCGTACCCACCCTGTTTTAAAAGAACAGGCAAATGTTTTTGATTTCATGGGGGCAGCCATCTTTTTCATGAGGGCAGCCATCTTTTTGATTGAAAGGAAGTGACAGGGAGCATGAGAAGTTCCACATGTCCTGTGTCCTGATCACCCCTCCTAGCTGCACACGCTAGGCTTCATATCTCAAATTAAAAAAAAAAAAAAAAAAATTTGCGCCAAAACAGCAGAAGGAGAACAACATCATCAGAAATCCCATCATGCTTTGCACAGTATTAGGGGAAAATGCCCAGGCAGTTTTGTTCTAAGCAGCTAAAAATGAGGCTTAGGTAAGAAAAACAAAGTTCAGATGTTGTGAAGCTGTTAAAGAAACACCAAGCCTTTTTTAGTGCTGCTGAGTAGGTTTTTAGTCCGGAGGTTCACTTTAAGGTTTTTTCACAACTCTTTGAAAGAGCTACTGCTTGTGTGTACCTGAAAAACCAAAACATTTTTTTTTTATCACTTACTGTAGCCGAATCTTGAATTCCTCGATGCCAGCCATAACCACGTGACAACTCTGGAAGGATTGAATAGACTCGGGAAGCTGAAGCATTTAGACATCAGCTGGAATCAGCTAACAAGGACCAGAGAAGACATGAATATCTTACACAAGCAAACGCCACATCTCCTGTCTGTGCATATAGCCCACAACCCCTGGCAGAAGGTCAGTCTAGCTAAAATATGCCTACACACATGGCACATTGCTAAATGGGGGATACACTGTGGTTTTCATGTTTATCAACAATATGAGTACACTCAGGCCCCGTTTCCACTCGTGCGCAGCATGCGTCTTGCGAGACGCGATGCCGGCACAGCTGCTCGTGTCTCGCAGCCCAATCCCTTTAGCTGCGCTACGCACGGCTATGGGATCCGGACAAGTTGCGCGATATTATGCTGCAGTGCCTCCGATTTTTCCTCGCCCACGATTTGGGATGCTCTTCTATAGGCTGCCAAATTCCATCCGAATTCATGGCCGAGGAATCGCCCCGTTTTCGCACTAGTGGAAACTTAGCCGAAATCCAGGGCTGATGTCCTGTTAATTGTTATGGTTTACATCCGTCATACAATTACTTCCACCATAAAATGGAAAACTACTGTTAGTGTCCTCCTGAGAAGTTGGGAGAACATTGTGCGAGGCACCCTCTAATCATACTGTATACTAAAGATTTGAAATTAAAGGACCACTATCGCAAACAAATTTAAAATATACTGCATGCAAACACATACAAATAAGAAGTATGTTTCTTCCAGAGTGAAATGAGCCATACATTACTTTTCTCCTATGTTGCTGTCACTTACAGTAGGTAGAAATCTGACAGGACTGACAGGTTTTGGGCTAATCCATGTCTTCACGGGGTTTCTCAGCTAGGCCTTAAAGGGACTCCGAGCTCTAAAAATAATAGAAATTGGTACTTACCTTGGGCTTTCTGCAGCCCACCGTAGGTCGGGAGATCCCACAGCAGCGTCCTAGCTCCTCTCCCAGTCTCACTGCACAAATGGAATTGGGGGGTGTGGGAGGGGGGTTTACCCGGAATTGGTTTTGTCTCGTACAGTTTCTGGAAGGAGGGTTGGATGATGAGAGTAAGGAGGGAACATTCCCGAAGGCCTAGAGCCGAGGCTGCCATACTACGGCGCCACCAGTCACACTTGGAAATCTGTTATCCCTAAATAGACATTGAAGGGGGGCGGAGGGAGGGGACGGGGACGGAGGGAGGCGCAGGTTCCTTCTGGCAGAGGTTTGAGCGGAGTTCACCAACCTCATTCTCTATAACATGGAAAAATCAGCCTAACCCCCTCCAAGGCTTCTTCTCGTTCTTCATCCAAGGCCATCCCTGTTGTTATCATTGTTATTGTTCTTCCTTGGAAAGAGTGGCTGTTTGTAAGGCCGGAGTCTTTACTAGGATTCTGTACAAGTTTCTTGTTAGGTGTCTGAAAGAATCTCGTTTAGCATTTCAAGAATTTTGGTATGTGATTATCTGGGAAATGTTTCTGCAAGGCATGTTTACGGGTAACTATATTGATAGATGCAGGGACTATTATATGACTATTGTATTAGAGCTGTATTTGTTCAGATGTGTTGGTATTTTGCTGAGTTCCAACAATCTGGGTTACTCCAGAAAGGAGAGTAATAGTTCTGGTTTTCGCCTCCAAGATATGTAGTTGTCCACCCTCATATTTGAGCAGCTTGCATAAGGGTAGTACTTGCAGGTTGGCTTGGAGGCAGCCTTCGTTACTTCATCTTCTTAAATGGCAGTTGCTAGGCTCTAGTTGGTGTACTGAAGTGCGCTTCCCTCCAAAGTTCTCACAGTTCACAGTTCCTGAGGACCTCTTATATTCAATACCACATTGCATCCAGCAGATCACAGGTCACACGTTATCTCCACCGCGGAAAACCATAAAACACAATCTGCGGTGGTGATACTGTGTGACCTGTGATCTGCTGGATGCAACGTGGTATTGAATATAAGAGGTCCTCAAGAACTGTGAACTGTGAGAACTTTGGAGGGCAACGCACTTCAGTACACCAACTAGAGTCACACTAGGGGCTTGATTCACAAAAGCGTGCTAACACTTAGCACGCGGTGCAAAGCTGCTTTGCATGTGATATCATGCGCATAAAACGTTACACGCGTAAACTATTGACTTCACGCAAAGTCAATAGTTTACGCGCGTAAAGTTTTGTGCGCATTACATCGCGTGCAAACCAGCTTAGCACTGGCGTGCTAAGCATACACACTAATAGGTTAACACGCGAAGCACCATAGTTTTCACGTGCAAAGTGCACTTATCGTGCGAGCGGTGTAACGCTGTAAATTTTAGCACACGAACGGCATAAACTTTGCACGTGCAAAATGCTTAGCACGCAAGTTTGCACATGAAAAGCCTTAACACGTGATAACTGAGTTATCACCAGTTAGTGAATCGAGCCCTATATGTGCATATAGCATATTAAAGCGGACCCAAACCAAACATTTCTTTAATTCAAAATATTTAGTTGCACTACTCTGACACATACAAAGATAAATAAACACTCCTTCAAGCCTATGAGCATTTCAGTGTATGCCTTTCACCCTTCTCTTTTCATAACTAGGGTTATACAGGTGGCAGCCATTACTTCTGAGCTTAGTAGGAGGTTTTAGATCATGGGTGTGTTTGTCATCAGCTACCCTCCCTCACAGGGGCGTCGTCTATGGGAAATCTCACACAAGCTGAGATCACCTCCCCTGTGACATCATCAGTAGCAGCCTGTGTTTTGTTTTTGTTTTTTTATCTCTTCCACCAGTTTGCCGGAAAAATCCCGGCAATTTGAAAGGAAGGGAGGGGTTCCTCCAATAAATGTATTATATTTATTATGTATTATATTTGTCATCATGCTGCTGAAAAAAGACTGCTATTTATCATTATAATTTAGAAAATAGATTTTATTTCTGAAATCTATCTGTATTTTTAATTTGGGTCCACTTTAACCTCCTTGCCGGTTTTCCCGACCTGAGCTCGGGGTAGAAAAAAGAAGCTATTAGCGGTGATCCCGAGCTCAGGTCGGGGTAGGGAGTGCAGAGCTTTACCTTTAGTTGTGGAGTCCCGCACGCGATCTCGCTGCGCAGCGGGACTCCAGCCTCTCTCCCCGGCAGTGTGGGGTCTTTCCCTGGCTGCCGGGATCCCCCATGTCCCCACTATTCTTCCGGGGACCCGGCAGCCAGTTGGAGCAGCGGAGCCGTGGTGGTGGCAGCAGAGCGGTGGTGGCAGCGTGACGTCATCGGGGGCGGGGCTAATATTGAAAACGAACTTCTCTATATTAGAGAAATATAGAGAAGTTCGTTTATATGTATATTAGCGCCATCTTGTGGGCAAAGAGAAAACTGCAGCACAGGAGCCCAGAATGGTAAAACATTTTTTATTTTGCTGCAGATCTCCCTGCCAGAATGATATTTTTCAGGTTTTAGGGTCTGAAAGAGTGGAAAAAAAATTGCACCGCTTTTAGACCCTAAAATCTGGAAAGAATCAGAACGGCAAGGAGGTTAAGTGGGAGTGCCGCATGCCTGAACTGGATAGGATCGGTGCTGATTTTAGGGGAGCACAATTGAATGTTATTTAATCAGTAGAAGGAAATAGCAGCGCTTCCAAACAGACGCTGCACCTGAATTGACTACCTGCACAAGTATGCAGAGCTCGACTAACGGGCAGATTACACACCTTGTATTCCAAACAGGTACAGTAAAGGGGGGCGTTAGCTTCAGCATAAGTTGTGCACAAATTATCCCTAATAGACTCTCCTACGGCGGTGACGTGCCCCAACAGGAGAGAAACTAACCACTAATCTAGCAGTGAAACATGATATTTAATCAGTTGCTAGGCTGTAAATTTGACATTTCAGCTTTAGTTAAAAATCTACAACAGCAATGCAGACAGTAGATCCAGAACTAACTTACAGCATCTGGGCCCTAATTCAATTCAGTTTTTCTCCTGAGTTTTCTCCTAGGTGATATTTTCACAACTTATCCATAAAATGCATTTTAACCACTTCGCTGCCCGGGTACAGTATATCTACGCTCCTTTGGACTTCAGTTCCCTGCCCGAAGCGTAGATATGCGCACCCCCCGCCGCTGCCGCCGCGCTCCCGCTCGCACGTGCGCGCACTCCCGTGATCGTGCCCGCTCGCCCGGAGATCATTGAGCGGGAAAATCCATTCCCGTTCGTTGATCTCTGCCCCCGCAATGTTCGGCATACTTCCACGAGAAGCAGCGCGATCATTGTGAAAAAACTGTTTCCCAGCCTCCCTTCCTGCAAGCGTCCTTTCCGACGCTTGCAGGACGCCTGAAAAAAAAATTGTGGCCAAAAAGTAATACTACACCCAAAAAAATTTTTCACATACAAATACATTATTTTCACTATTCATTTTAACTCATTAACTCCCACACTCCCCAATTGTTACCAATATTTTTTTTTTTGTAATATTAAAATAAATTAAAAAAAATTACAATAAAAATAAACTTAAATAGTTACCTTAGGGACTGAAATCTTTAAATATTTATATCAAGAGGGTATAACACTGTTACTTTATAAATTATGCGCTTGTAATTAGGGATAGACACAAAACTGAAAAAAATGCACCTTTATTTGCAAATAAAATATTGGCGCCAAACATTGTGATAGGGACATAATTTAAACGGTGTAATAACCGGGACAAATGGGCAAATAAGTTACATGGATTTTAATTATAGTAGCATGCATTATTTAAAAACTATAATGGCGGAAAACTGAAAAATGTTTTTTTTTTTTCAAATGTTTTCCTATTTTCCCATTAAAACACATTTAGAATAAAATAATTCTTGGCATAGTGTCCCACCTAAAGAAAGCCTAATTGGTGGTGAAAAAAACAAAATATAGTTCATTTTATTGTGATAAGTAATGATAAAGTTATAGGCGAATGAATGTAAGGAGCACTGAAAGGAGAAAATTTCTCGGATGCTGAAGGGGTAAAACCTCTCAGTTGTGAAGTGGTTAAGACACCAGCAAGCAAGAAAATACTCAGAGTGATATGGACAATACTTTTTCACCTACTTTTTGGTACTTTGGTTCAATTGGGCTCTATTCACAAAACTTCTCATAAATGACTTATCACCTAATTGATAAAAATAACCTTTCAGCACATTTACAAGCAAAATAATCACTCAAATTAGTTGTTCCGGATTAACTTCATTTCAATATTACTCTTCTTACCTTAATTATATTAGGTAATTATTCACCCTGGCACTTATAAGCAATATTTCTCTAAATGTGACCTTGTATGTGACAGATACAATAATTTCTTTGTAGAAATGTAAAAACCTTAAGGCCTCTTTTACAGTGCGACATTAAAGTCGCACGTTAAAACCACAACTGCACACGTTGCGTTGGTGTCTAACGCTGCACGTTAAGTGAAAGTGCTGCATGCTGTGCGTTATACACGTTATCAGCTGCGGTAGACTGTTTTCACATGCTCAGTAATGACTCGGAGACATACTTTTCATTGCCTGTATTTTCTACTGTATATGCTGTATGCGTTGGTAACACTGCATTGTGACGTTTTGGGCGCGTTGCGTTGTAAGTTTGCGCTGCGACGTTAACGTTGCATCAAACCGCAACGTCCCACTGTGAAAGAGGCTTCAAGGACTACTGTAAGGGGATAGGGGGAAAAAGAGTTGAACTTACCTGGGGCTTCTAATGGTCCCCCGCAGACATCCTGTGCCCACGCAGCCACTCACTGATGCTCCGGTCCCCGCCTCAGGTTCACTTCTGGAATTTCCGACTTCAAAGTCAGAAAACCACTGCGGCCACGCCCTCGCTCCCACTGACGTCACCTGGAGCGTACTGTGCAGGCGCAGACTGTACTGGGCCACACAGGCACAGTGGTTTTCTGACTTTAAAGTCGGAAAATCCAGAAGTTAACCGGAGGCGGTCTTATGCTTACTTTTTTAGGCGTGTGCATGTTGCGCAGACAATGCTACAGATAAATAATAAGCAACTGTTTTGTAAAAAGGGAGTCTGTCCAGCGGTGTAGCTGGGGAGGCATGAAGGGGGGGCATCAGAATGATGAGTCCACACTAAAAGAATCTGCCAGAGGATTCCAATCTACAATGGAAAATAGCCAAGATACAAGTATTGCTCAGCGCTGATAAACAAATCTGGATTTCCCACACTTAGGACAGGGGAATCCTGATGATGGCACAAGGCCGAAACCAGTTGGGCTGGAGAACAGGTGAATAATCTGATGATCTGTTTACAGCACTAAGCACTTTATTGTGTTTATTATGTATATTGAGTTGTGGTTTGATGCACCCGGGACCAGTATGCATGGACCTGCAATGTAAGGCCTTTTAATTTCAGGAGTCAGATGATTTTTGTACCAAATCCACAGCCCTGGTAAGTATTAGAATAAAGAGTCGGAGTCAAGGAGTCAAAGTCGGAGCCATTTTGGGTACCTGGAGTCGGAGTCTGTGGTTTCATAAACTGAGGAGTCGGAGTTGGAGTCGGATGATTTTTGTACTGACTCCACAGCCCTGATTTTATCTGTGTGGTTTAAATAGACTGTATTACCCTCTGAAAAGCAACACCTGATTCCCGTTTAATATATTTGCGGTAGTGACCACTCTCTTCCTTTTGAGCACTAGGTTGCCCCAGGTGGCCGACCTGAGTGTGGGAAATCCAGATTTGTTTTGTCAGGGTTGAGGAACACTCGCATCTTAGCTTTATTAGATAAGCCACGTTCCTTAGGCACTACAGGTTCTCTTTAACACGTTTCCATTGCAAAACCGTACGTGTTTAGAGCACATATGACGTATTTTCAGTGATTACACTTCCTACTGCATTAGCCGAACAATACTCCATTACATTGGACGCCGTAATGATTTCAGCCCATAAAACCACAAATCACACATGATGGTAATTGGGGACATTTTATGTTCTAGCTGGGATTGAAAAAAAGCCGTCATTTGATGGGCTTGTTAATATCTGACACTGTTTGTGTGTCTTTGTTGTTTTCCGTGTCACAATAAGCAGTTTTATCAGAGTGCGAACAAAACCTCAATTACTCCTCAGTTTCACCTCATTCGATGCCAGCCTCAGACATCCTGTATAGTTTGGAGCCTAATGGTTCGCTCAGCATCAGATTTGCTGCCCCTTTTCACTGTCTTCATTACGTGCTCTTCCTCCATCCTTATTGTGCGAAGATTGGACGTCAGAAATGAAAATCTGCTTTTCTTCTGACTTTAATAAGGATGTCATCATTTAGCCGAGGCTAGACAATGGCGGCTGTCTCTTTCAGTGGTTCTGAATGAGGCATCCTGAATGCATGACCTAGTTTCTGGAGACCCCCGAGAGGCAGCACAATGCACACTGTTGCTCTTATACTGATGTGTAATAAACATTTTCTTTCTTCTCGCTGAGCTGTGAGACCATCGTACGGGGACAATGAAAAAAGTTATTGACAGACTCCAGTAGCTGACATGGTTGTCCTTTTCTAAGCCAGCTTCGGTGCGTTTGGTGGCCATCGGAAGATTGAAGTCGTTGACACACATGGACGGCGCTCCAATTACAGATGAAGAGGCGGCGGAATCCGCCATGTTTTTCACAGGAGGCCGAATTACACAGGTGGCACTTTGATAGTTTTTGGATTCAAATGTTTCTGTTTTATAAATAATGTTCTAGACTAAAGGGGTGTTTCCAAAAATGAGTCATTCTTGTACTGGTGCTGCCATTCCTACCCTACAGTTGTGCACTCCTAAGGATGGAGGCCCCAAGTGTAAAAATATATATAAACTTCTAATCGTTAAAGAGGAACTCCAGTGAAAATAATGTAATAAAAAAAGTGTTTCATTTTTACAATAATTATGTGTAAATGATTTAGTCAGTGTTTGCCCATTGTAAAATCTTTTAAATCCCTGATTTACAGTCTGACATTTATTACATGGTGACATTTTACTGTTGGCAGGTGATGTAGCTGCTGCATGCTTTTTTGGCAGTTGGAAACAGCTGTAAACAGCTATTTCCCACAATGTAACAAGGTTCACAGACAGGAAACTGCCAGGAGTACCACGGTCCTCAGAGTTTCTTGTGGGAGGGGTTTCACCACAATATCAGTCATACAGCACCCCCTGATGGTCTGTTTGTGAAAAGGAATAGATTTCTAATGTAAAAGGGGGTATCAGCTACTGATTGGGATAAAGTTCAATTCTTGGTCGGAGTTTCTCTTTAAGATAAGAAGAAGCGGTATTTAATAAATACATTTCCAGTACTACTGGTGTTGATGTCACCAGGAGAGGTAAGAGATTACCTCTCATTCTTATTTTAAGTATTAGAAGTTTATATATATTCTTACACTTGGGTGCCTCCTTCCTAATGAGTGCCCAGATCAACTTCCTTTACTAAAAACTACAAACCCCAGAGAGCGACCATCCAGTTTCCAGCAGGACCTTGGAAAACTGGGGGGGGGGGGTTAATCTCCTGCAGGCTTATACAGTGGTTGCACGAATCTGCAACCCACTCTTTGGCCAAATACTTTAGAGCTTACTCTGCATTCTCTGATTGATCCAATCAGAGCCGGGACAAGGCCCTCCAGCACCCAAGGCTGAGACACCAAAGTGCGCCCCTCCATCCCTCCCACCCCAGCCGTCACACACTGATTGCTATTAGACTAAGAGGCTCCCTCGGGCCTCCTACCCCCCAACACCTTAATCTCTAGATATCTGGCTTGCAGTCACTGCATGTTCCCCTTTTCTTATTTCTATCTGCTTCAAGCACAATAGGTGAATGATAGCTGAGTGAGTTGTGCGCCCCCTTCTACACTGCACCCTGAGGCTGGAGCCTCTTTAGCCTCTGCCTCGGCCCTGCCCTGGGTCCAATGCTTCCGAGTTCTGTGATTGAGCTAAAATGACAGAGTTGCGGTAATGCGGTATTTCTGCTGAAATCCGATTTCCGATCAGAAATGCCAATATCATTTCATTTCCGCGGAATCCGAACGAGCATTGCTAATCACTTTAACTGAGGACTCCTATTCTTATTTCATATGATGTGAGGAGCTAATTGTTTTTTCCTGTATGTGCAGGCGGTGCTGCTGACCAATGCAAGAACAGATACTGTGAAACCGCGCTGCCTCAGCCTATTACCTTCTGCTCAGATCCTCTCTGAGATGAGCGACAACTGCCTGGATCCATATGCTGAACTCAGTAACCGCTGGTATGATATGGTAAGAGAAATATTAACTGGCAGACATGATGTATTGTGCTCAGTCAGTTCTGATCGGTAAGGATAATATTTAAAGCGGATCAGAGGTGAAAAATTAACTATAACACGTAACTTGTCTGTCTATGTTACCTAAAGTTTAGATAGCTTACACAGCACATCTAGCTGCAAACAGCTTTAACAGAATGATTGATTATTCCTGTGATACAATGACAGCAGCCATGTTGTTCGTAAATATTACACAGAGGCAGGCTTATCTGCATCTTGAGCAAAAATACCTAATCCCCCCTCCTCCTCCCCTCTACCTCTGAAATCTCTGGCTATTAATACCCCCCCCCCCCCCCCCTCTCCTGCCCAGACTGAGCTCCCATGAGCCCTTGCTACTGTCTGAAAGTGCCTTGGCTCTCTGAAAACCTGTAGGCGGGGCTTGTGTAGTTTATAGGGAATTAGAGTATTGAAACAAAAAAGTATTTGGCTTGAGGAATGCCCTATAAACAGTAGGAAAGGAACACAATTATGCAATGGGTAAAAGTTCATCTCAGATCCACTTTAAGGAAAACATAAAAAGCACTAAATATACAGACGGTATTAAAGCGAAAATGTGCTTTCCAACAGTCTTGTGAAATTGCTGGCCATTTCAGACCAAATGTATAATTTTTGGAAATTGCACTGAAGTCAATGAGCTAACTCCTGCAGATAATAACTAAGCCCCTATACATGCTAAGTATGTTAAAGAGTATCTGTAGTGAAAAAAGTGCCCTTAGGGGAGGACAAAGCCTCTGGATCCTAATGAGGCTTCTCCTGACCTCCTCTACAGCCCGTTTCAAGTGGTGGGACTAACGAAAGTCCGTCGACATCACAGCTGCAGTAGTCATTGGGCTCCAGATCAACAAATATCCACTGACACGCTGCGCCAGCAGGCGATGCCTGGGATTGGTTTTGGTTTGCCTGTGTCCGGGGGGTAGTCACAGCAGAGGAAGGAGCGTGCGAGGGGCGACGGGGGACGCCTCTTTAGGAACCAGAGGTTTTCGCCTTCTGAGGGGAGTACTCCTTGGGGAGGTTTCCTTTAATCAAAGAGAATAGTATAAATAAGTAAAAAGGCCTTGTGGTTTTTAAAGTTACTCTAGAAAAATGGTTCTGAAAGGATACCCGAAGTGACATGTGACATGTGATAGGCGTGTATATGTACAGTGCTAAGCACACAAATAACTATGCTGTGTTCCTTTTTTTTTCTTTCTCTGCCTGAAAGAATTAAATATCAGGTATGTAAGTGGCTGACTCAGTTCTGACTCAGACAGGAAGTGACTACAGTGTGACCTCACTGATAAGAAATTCCAACTATAAGACACTTTCCTAGCAGAAAATGGCTTCTGAGAGCAGGAAAGAGATAAAAAAGGGTCAATAGTTCATAGATTTTAGCTCTGGCATACTTCAATAAATGTGTCGTTGAGCAAAAACAATAAAACGGTTACAACTTAAAAAGTAGATTTAAACATAAAATAAAACTGTGGAATATCTTAAAAAGTCATTTTTAGGATAAGGAAGATAGATACAATCGCAGTTAAATGATATAAAATAATAATGTGTTTTATAAATTTGATTACATTATAAGAAAACAGACAGCATGTGCTCCCCCTCCCAAGCCTCTTTCACCCATTGTTCCCCAATTAGGCTGTTATAGCCAGAAAAAGTCCAACTGCAGGGGGCTCCATTCCCTAAGCTATACCAGCCTGCATGGTCCATGACGTGTGTGTGTGTGTGTGTGTGTGTGTGTGTGTGTGTGTGTGTGTGTGTGTGTGTGTGTAAGGGGTGCTCTGTAAGAGGGCATCAGCAAAGTCTCCCCCTTTTTTACAAAGCCCTGTCCATATCATAAACAAGAGGTGCTCTTCTTCTGACCACATATGCTATTGCTCCGTTGTTATTGCCTGATGAAGCGGGATCAACCCTGCAAAACGCGTTGCATATTTGGAGTTCATAAATAAAATATATTGACTGTCTTTACTACAGTCGTTGTGCGTCTACTTGGATGAGGTAAGTCCACCACTACCTACTCTATTTACCAAGAATTAGTTTTTTTAAGCTCATTTAGCTTCCTTTTATCCTTTTGGCGCCTCTGTTCTCCTGCATAATATTGAGTCCACCCTGGGTGGAGGGTTGAACCCCCTTTTTCTCAGCTACAGAGAGCGACTTCTTATTCCTGAGTGGGGTCAGGAAAATCTCCCCACCTGCCTTTACAGTGGTTGCCTAATGGTAACCCTGGTTTGTGAGTATTAATATTTACTCTATCTAGTAACCATTTACCAGTACATATTACACTATTGGGGCTCTTGGTGTTCCTTGTTTTTATCTCGTTGCAATATCATAAACAAGGGCTCATCTCCATCTCTATGCACTAGAGCACAGGTGTCGATCTCCAGTTCTCAAGGGCCATACCATGCCAGTGTTTAGGATGGACAGAGAAATGGAGAAACGTGTTTTATATGATGAACCATATCGTTCCTGATTCAGTCCCATGAATTCATTTGCGCCGTGCCAAAAATGTGTGAGGACTTTGGCTCTGTATTATCAGTTTACTTCTTTCTTCTCTCTTTTGTGATCTTGATTCCATAGGCGCTTCCCATGCGTCCTCTCTCTGTTGGACTATGAACGCCACAACACCGCTCCACACACGCATTCTCTATATTACTGTACAGATTGCCTCTGCAAATGCATCTTTAAAATCACTCGCCAGGGCTCCCCATTGATTTACTCAGGGAGGATTTTCATAGGTCAAGTTAGTGGACCAATGGAAAACTGTGATAAATTACAAGGATATAACATTTAAAGGGATACTTAAGTCTGGGCAAAAACATGAGTTTAACTCACCTGGGGCTTCCCTCAGCCCCCTGCAGCTGATCGGTGCCCTCGCAGCTCCGCTCCGATGCTCCTGGACCCGCCGGCGACGACTTCCGGTTTCGCCGTCACCGGTCGACAGGCATGGGAACGCGAGTGATTGTTCGCGTTCCCAGCCACAATAGCACCCCCTAGGCTACTATTGCGGCAAGAAGGCCGCAATAGTAGTATAGGGGGTGCTATTGTGGCTGGGAACGCGAACAATCACTCGCGTTCCCATGCCTGTCGACCGGTGATGGCGAAACCGGAAGTGTTCGCTGGCGGGTCCTGGAGCGTCAGAGCGGAGCTGCGAGGGCACCGATCAGCTGCAGGGGGCTGAGGGAAGCCCCAGGTGAGTTAAACTCATTTTTTTGGCCAGACTTAAGTATCCCTTTAAGGAAAGTCTTTGGGGAAACCAATTTTGAAGATGATTTTAACTTTTAAGATACATTTTCTTCAATAATGATACATTTATCCATCCATAAGCAATAAAAGCCCATTAGAGTTTGTAAAATTTGCAAAAAAATGATTCTTATAGACATTTTCTTTTAGGTGACAATGACGACTTGTTACGAGTCACAAGGAGCTGTCTTTAGGTCTTAAAATTACAATATTTATCTGTTCAAAAACAGTTAATTTATTTTGATGACAATACCACTTTAACCACTTCGCATTCAGTCGTTTTCACTTTATGCATCCGAGCAATGTTCACCTCCCATTCATTAGCCTATAACTTTATCACTACTTATCACAATGAACTGATCTATATCTTATTTTTTCCGCCATCAATTAGGCTTTCTTTGGGGGGTACATTTTGCTAAGAGCCACTTTACTGTAAATGCATTTTAACAGGAAGAATAAGAAAAAAAACTGAAAAAATTCATTATTTCTCAGTTTTCGCCATTATAGTTTTAAAATAATACATGCCTCCATAATTAAAACCTACGTATTGTATTTGCCCATTTGTCACGGTTATTTCACTGTTTATGTCCCTATCACAATGTATGGCGACAATATTTTATTTGGAAATAAGTGCATTTTTTCCGTTTTGCATTCATCACTATTTACAAGCTTATAATAATTAAAAAAAAGAAATATTTCATCTTTACATTGATATTTAAAAAGTTTAGACCCTTAGGTAAATATTTACGTGTTTGTTTTTTTTATTGTAATGTTTTTTGCTTTTTTTTATTAAACATTTTATGTGTGTATTTTTTGGAGGGTGGGATATAAATTGTAATTTTTAAAAATAAATATATGATTATTTTTATATTTTTTTACATTTAGGTGTAGATTTACTTTTTGTCCACAAGATGGCGGCCATGAGTTTGTTTACATGACGTCACTTTAAGCGTAACATACGCTTAGAGAGACGCATGAGGGCCGTCGCTTTTTCTGCGGGGGAGAGGAATCAGTGATCGGGCACCATAGCCCGATTCACTGATTACCTGGCTAAAGAACCGCGGGCCGGGAGCGCGCGTGCACGCGCGCGATCGGCCACGGGAGCACACATGGCCTCCTGGACGTAACTTTTATGTCCATGAAGGTTCATTGGTTAAAGAAGAGCTGTCAGCCATACTATCTCATAAAACATACAAACACACATATATAAGTAGATAAATACTTGCTCTACCTACATAACATACAGCATGTATTGCACTGTCCACATTTTGATTTTAGTGATTTTTCTATAGTAAAAAAAGAGATACTTCTTAGGATTTTCCATTTTGACTGTGGCTATCTTGAAGCCAATCTTGACATCATTTCCTCCCTTACTCTGTCTGTGTCTCATTGCTCGCCCTCCTCCCAATCTTCAGATACTCCCACCCAGCTCTGCAGTAGAAATTGCATTGTCTTAGCATAAGAAATATTGGCCAAACAGAGAGGAACAGTGGTGTGGGAGGGAAAGAGGCTTCAACCAATCAGACTGCATTAGTTATGGCTGAGGGGAGAATAAGAAAAAAAAGACAACCCAGCATGCCCTGCAACTTCCTTTGTGCGGTATATGTACCAAATAAGAGTCGGAAACTGGGGAATTATGTTTTATGGAGAAAAAAAGTAAGAGTGATTTTTAACTTTTGGATTGTTAGGTTAGCATCCTTATAACTTGTTTACCAGATAAAAATAAAGAATTGATTTTTGATTTTATGCCTGACAATTATACTTTTAGGAGAATGTTTGTCTTACCTGAATAGTGATAATGCTGTTGGGCTCTTGCTTCTCTTCTCTCTAGGGGGATGCTTGCATGGAGACTGTATTCATCTTTCCTTACTTGCATCAGTTATGACTAGGGGCTTTCTGTTGATATTAGATAATGTGTTGTATGTCCTTCTAGGTGACATCCATAAATATGGATGGACAAAAACTCTCCAAAATCACGAATCTGGAAAAGCTGGGAAATTTACGATGGGCTACCTTCAACAACAATTACCTGACCAAAATTGAAGGTCTAGAACGTTGTGTCAGTTTAGAGGAGCTTTACCTGGATGGAAACTGCATCACAAAACTGGAAGGTATGTAACGGTAGCCGGACAGTCTGTCCAGTAGATGGTTCTGTTAGATCGCACTTCTCCTGTGGGAGCTGATTTCAGAAAAATTGGGGAGAAAATATCAAATGTTGAGCAGCAGTACTAAGAGTTTTGTAAAGACAAACGGCAACTTGTGTTGATAACCGTATCTGTCACCAGTGACCTTGGTGTCCTTCAAAAACACTGGCAAACTTTATGACGCATAGGGAAACAGGAAGTGGAGAGTAGTCGGCTGCTGAAAAGCGTGGATGTGTTGCATGGACAGGTGAGAGGGAGGGAGGAAGGATGTCGGCCCCACTTCTGCCAGACGGGTGACACCCCTTCCAGCGCACTGCGCATGCGTATGACGTCACAATGCCATGCGCTTGACGTCATACGCATGTGTACAGTGTGCTCCTGGCCATGGGCAGCCCGGCTAGCGCCTGCGCAGTCACCCTGACTCTGGCGACTAAGAAGAGGATCCCGTGGTGCTTTCAGGTACAATGAGTGGGGCAGAGAGGAGAACAGGGGGAGCAGTAGACAGGTGACAGTATATGCCTGCTTCCCGTTTTCAATGTTTTTTCGGCTCTGGTGTCCTTTAAATGTGTATATTTATCTGGCAGCGGGCTGCGTCAATTGTGTGTAGACTGGTGCTTAACGCCCCAGTTTGGTTTTATGGGGTAGGGTACTTATCATTCATTTGATGTGAGTTTTGATACTAAATAAATTGAATTCATGTTTAATTTGAGATTCCAGTGGTTCATGCTTGTGTGTACTTAGTCCTAATTGCCACAGGTTGAGCTCCCTAGGGGTTTACACAGTAAGTCTGAGCTAAGCTGAGACACTTCAACCAGATATTACACACCATTGCAGAAATGGCCAACATAAGAAGGACTGCCCAAAAGAGACCATCAAAGAAAAACTCAAACAAATGGTTCGACAGTGAATGCAAGTCACTAAGAAACAACCTACGAGCCATATCAAACAAAAAACACAGACATCCAAACAACATGGAATTGAGGACAGCACATGACGCCGCACAACGTCAATATAAAGCGACCATTAAAAAGAAAAAACAAAATCACATCCAAAATCGACTCGAACGGCTTGAAGAATCCCTGCAAGACAACTCCTTTTGGGAGACCTGGAAACAAATTGGCAAAAAACCCAAACAAAATAATCAGCATATCCAAAATGGCCAAGTCTGGCTACAATACTTCAAAGACCTATACAGAGACATTCCTATAAAAGAACTCAGCCCAGAACAAGAACAAATATTCAGCAAATTAAAGAACCTGGAGGAGAAGGTGAAAGATTTTCAAAACCCACTTGACACACCTTTCACACTGGAGGAAATAAAAGAGAAGATACAATCCATGAAAGGCAAAAAAGCTAGTGGCACAGATGGAATCCTATCAGAAATGATCAGGTCTGGCACCACAGAAATCCATGCTGCAATACGGAAACTATTCAACCTGGTCCTGTACGCCGGTTACTTCCCTGAGGTCTGGAATGAAGGACTTATAACTCCCATTTACAAGAGTGGAGATCGCTATGACCCAGCCAACTACAGAGGCATCTGTGTGAGCAGCACACTGGGAAAACTGTTCAACAGCATCCTGAATAAGAGAATCCTCACCTTTCTCACACAGCACAATGTTATCAGTAAGAGCCAAGCAGGTTTTATGCCAAACCATCGCACCACCGACCACATCTACACCCTGCACACCCTTATCAAGCACCATGTACACAGACGAAGAAAGGGAAAAATATTTGCCTGCTTTGTGGACTTTAAAAAGGCTTTTGACTCAGTGTGGCATCCAGGTTTGTTCCTGAGACTCCTAGAGAGCGGAATAGGAGGGAAAACATATGATGTCATAAAGAGCTCATACACTGGGAACAAGTGCAGTGTGAAAGTAAATGGGAAAAGAACACCTTTTTTCCTCCAGGGTCGGGGGGTAAGACAGGGTTGCAGCCTGAGTCCAACACTTTTCAACATATACATCAACAAATTAGCCTCAGCCCTAGAGGCTTCATCAGCACCAGGACTCACCCTGCATGACACAACAGTGAAATTCTTACTGTATGCAGATGACCTCTTACTGCTATCACCAACTAAAGAAGGCCTACAAGACAGCCTAGAAACCCTGGAGAAATTTAGCACAACATGGGCACTCCCCATTAATCTAAAGAAAACCAAAACCATTGTGTTCCAGAGGAAAAACAGGTCAGCCCAGAGCCCATCCTTTATACTCAATGACTGTGAAATCAGCAGAACCGATAAATATACCTACCTTGGTCTGGAAATCAACCAATCAGGAAGCCTTAAGTCAGCCATGGAGGCCCTAAAAGCCAAAGCATGCCGAACGTTCTATGCCATCAGGAAAGAACTGTACCACCTCAAACCACCAGTAAAGGTCTGGCTGAAGGTTTTTGACAGTGTCATCACCCCAATCCTACTGTATGGAAGTGAAGTATCGGGCCCCACCACCTACCCAGACCAATCAAAATGGGAATCCAGCCCAACAGAAATATTCCACCTTGAGTTCTGCAAACACCTTCTCCATGTCCATCGGAGTACCTCAAACAATGCCTGCCGAGCTGAGCTGGGGAGATTCCCATTACTGCTTGAGGTACAGAAAAGAGTGTTGTCCTTCTGGGCCCACCTACAGAGCAGCAGCCCCGACTCACCCCACTACAAAGCCATGCTGCACAATGAAGACAAAGAAAAGCCGTGTGCACTGAAAGTCGTGGTCAGCTCTATACTCCCTCCAACCCCCGACCCACAGGTCATAACAAAAGTCCAGATAAAACACACCACAGCTAAGAGCAAAGAAAACTATGTGGAAAAATGGAGGAGTGAAATAAAACAGTCACAAAAGCTAGCCATATACCAGTCTCTACAAAGAGAATATAAAATGGCCCCATACCTGGAAAAGCTGCAAAACTCTCAAGAGAGGAAAATCCTGAGTGTATACAGATTGAGTGCTCACAACCTCGAAATAGAGTCTGGGAGACACAGACAGACGTACAAACCCAGGGAAGAGAGACTATGCAAACACTGTGAGCAGAAGACCCTTGAGGATGAAAGCCACTTCCTGCTGCACTGCCCCAAATATACTGCAACCAGGGACAGTGGCGTTCCTACCATAGGGCGGCATGGGGCGCCCCGCACCGGGTGTCGGGCGCCCCAGGGGGTGTCATCAAGGCCCCCACAGAGGCCTGTGCCGGCCGGACAGGAGGGGGAAAGCAACCCGGAAAGGAGGGGTGGCGGGGAAAGCGGCGGGGAGGGGGGCCGGACCCCCCACCTCCCTCACCTGGGTCCCCTCCTTCTGGCGCTTCACCCTCCTAATTAGCAGCAGCTTGATGAGCGGGCAGGAGCGGGCGGAGAAGACTTACTCACCTACTTCCTGCGTTCCAGGCGATGGCAAATAGCGTCATCGTCACCTGACGCTGGTCTCCACCTTCTCCACCGCCCACTGTGCTTCCTGATTTGCGGAAGCACAGTGAGCGACAGAGAGACCAGCGTCACGTGAGGATGACGTTATGCGCCATCGCCTGGAGCAGGTGAGTAAGTCCTCCCCGCCCGCTTCGCTAAGCTGCTGGCTGCTGCTAATTAGGAGGGGGAAGCGCCGGAAGGAGGGGACCCCGCCACCCCACCTTCCAAGCTTCCCTCATACCGGGGGCCACTATGCTACACTGGGGGCACCTATGCTACACTGGGGGCCACTATGCTACACTGGGGGCCACTATGCTACACTGGGGGCCACTATGCTACACTGGGGGCACCTATGCTACACTGGCGGCCACTATGCTACACTGGGGGCCACTATGCTACACTGGGGGCCACCATGCTACACTGGGGGCCACCATGCTACACTGGGGGCCACTATGCTACACTGGGGGCCACTATGCTACACTGGGGGCACCTATGCTACACTGGGGGCCACTATGCTACACTGGGGGCACCTATGCTACACTGGCGGCCACTATGCTACACTGGGGGCCACTATGCTACACTGGGGGCCACCATGCTACACTGGGGGCCACCATGCTACACTGGGGGCCACCATGCTACACTGGGGGCCACTATGCTACACTGGGGGCCACTATGCTACACTGGGGGCACCTATGCTACACTGGGGGCCACTATGCTACACTGGGGGCCACTATGCTACACTGGGGGCCACTATGCTACACTGGCGGCCACTATGCTACACTGGCGGCCACTATGCTACACTGGGGGCCACTATGCTACACTGGGGGCCACTATGCTACACTGGGGGCACCTATGCTACACTGGGACCACTATGCTACACTGGGGCCACTATGCTACACTAAACTATACTGGGGCCACTATGCTATACTGGGGCAACTATACTAGCTATACTGGGGCAGTGGCGGTGCCAGGGGGGTGGTTTGGGTGCTGAAGCACCCCCTAATATTGTCCAAGCACCCCCAGCGTGAACTGATTTTCGGCGTCTAATAGACGCTGTGTCAGTTCACTGACAGCAGCAGCCCGCAGCTCCAACAGCGGCAGAGCAGGGCTACAGTAAAATGGCGTCCGAAGCCCTGCTCTGGAGACTGAGTCTGCAATGCAGGGCTTCGGGCGCCATTTTCCCGTAGCCCTGCTCTCACCGCGGGAGTTTCAGTTGCTGGCTGCAGAGGATCGTGAGAGCTGCGCGCCGGACGGAGGCCGGGACAGGAGGTCTGCTGCTGCTTCAGGTGAGTAAATTTTTATTTAATTTATATTAGCAGGTGTATCGACTGTTCTGGCCAGGTCTGCTACATGATTGAAGTGTTTTCTGGCCAGGTTGCCACATGATTGCATATATTTTCTGGGCAAATCTGCCGACATGATTGCATGTATTTTCTGGGCAAATCTGCCGACATGATTGCATGTATTTTCTGGGCAAATCTGCCGACATGATTGCATGTATTTTCTGGGCAAATCTGCCGACATGATTGCATGTATTTTCTGGGCAAATCTGCCGACATGATTGCATGTATTTTCTGGGCAAATCTGCCGACATGATTGCATGTATTTTCTGGGCAAATCTGCCGACATGATTACATGTATTTTCTGGGCAAATCTGCCGACATGATTGAACGTGTTTTTTGGGCAAATCTGCCGACATGATTGAACGTGTTTTTTGGGCAAATCTGCCGACATGATTGCATATATTTTCTGGGCAAATCTGCCGACATGATTGCATGTATTTTCTGGGCAAATCTGCCGACATGATTGCATGTATTTTCTGGGCAAATCTGCCGACATGATTGCATGTATTTTCTGGGCAAATCTGCCGACATGATTGCATGTATTTTCTGGGCAAATCTGCCGACATGATTGCATGTATTTTCTGGGCAAATCTGCCGACATGATTGAACGTGTTTTTTGGGCAAATCTGCCGACATGATTGAACGTGTTTTTTGGGCAAATCTGCCGACATGATTGAACTATTTTCTGGTCAAATCTGTTCACATTACGTGTATTTTCTTGAGAAAACCTGAACAATTATGTGAATTTTCTGGGGAAAGGCCCACTGTCTTTGTGTTGCACTTTTAAGGGGAACCCGAGGTGAGAATAATATTGGGCTGCAATATTTATCTCCTTTTAAGCAATACCAGCTGCCTGGCTGCTGTGCTGGTCCTCTGCATCTAATTCTTTAAACCATAGACCCTGAATAAGCAAGCAGCAGGTCAGGGGCTTCTGACAATATTGTCAGAACTGACAAGATTAGCTGCATGCTTGTTTCTGGTGTAATTCAGTTCACTACTGCAGCCAAATAGATCAGCAGGGCTGCCTATTGTTTAAAAGAAAATGAATATGGCAGCCTCCATATCACTCTTATCCCGGGTTCACTTTAAATTAGTTAGCTCTGCCCTCATCCGGTCATGGCCACGCCCATTTTTCGCCGCGGCGCGCAATGCGCGCCGCATGTTATAACCGCACCCATTTTTTGTTAGCTATACTGGTGCCACTATACTATACTAAGGACAACTTTAGGGGGGGGAGCGAGCCTACACCTGGCATTACCCGCCGTGTCACGTTTAGCATGCCACATTTGCTGTTTTTTTTTTTTTTTAATGGGGGGGGGGGGGTGTCTTTTTAATACCCAGCACCGGGTGTCAAATGCCCTAGGTACGCCACTGACCAGGGACACTTACTTTAAGAAATTGTCGGAACTATTCCCAGACTTTCTCACACTAGAAGATGAGAGAAAAACATATATCCTACTAGGAGAAGAGGAATCCACAGTGACAATCGCTGCACACTATGTCACAGCATGCCACAGACTGAGAGGAGCATAACAGAACTGTAAACCTAAAAATGTCCACTGACTGCTTAGCCATTGTCCCCCTACCCCACCCCCTCCCATGTCCCCTATTTCCCCTTGCTTTGGCAATACCTGTAATGAATCTTGGTCATGCCAATAAAGCTATCTTTGATTTGATTTGATTTGCTTTCATTTTTATATTTGAAAAACAGAAGCTTGCCTTGAGAAGAGGAAGCATCTGGATCCTTCAGCGGCTTACCCCATCTTCCTCCACCAAGCTGTTCATGAACAAGGACACCCAAAGACCTGCTGCACTGTGCCTGCGCAGTGGCACGGCCCCGCTCCGGCTTCGGCAGAAAGAGGTGGGCCCAGTCAGGTCCATGCTACCCCGCAGGTGCAGATGGCTCACGCATTGCATTGTAAGCCGTCAACAAGGGTGTGCAAGAAGTTTTGCGGAGGGGACAAGCTTCTGGAGGCTTCCCTCTGTTGAGGAACATAAATTGGTCACTTTTTCTCTCTACAGGTTTCCTTTAAAAATCAGGGACTAAAAGCGGACCTAAACCCAAGACTTTCTTTCTGCTCTAAAACATAAGCAACAGCATAATAACCTTTACAGGAAAACATTTCCTTATTACAGCTTATACAGCTCATTCAGAGATGCTGCAGTGTTGTTACTTCCTGGTTTGCTGGGAGCACAGAAAGTGTTAAACTCCCATGTTATCTCTAAATACAAACAGGATGGGTTTCTCTGTATGTTCCTTCTCTAATGTGGAAGAGTTTAGGTCCTCTTTAATTGTCGGAAAATATCAGTGTGTAATAATTGTTGCACACTGTGTGGAAGTTGTGGGGCCTGGCCGGGAACACTGCTCACTACACTCTAATAGGGATGGTCAGTGAGATGCAAATGCCTCCTTGCATTCAAATTTCATGGAAATGTTATGCAGCTTGAACTTGGACCAATAAAAATTGAATGGAAGTTATTCCGATTGGTCTCATTTCAAACTGCATACAATTTACATGAAATTTAAATGCAAGGATAATTTCTTTGCATCTCTTTGATCATCCCTACACCCTAATTCTTCCGTACTGCAGTGCTGATGTTTTGTTACAAAATTCAATAAAATAAAATTGCACTGAGGTCCACAACAACATTATTTCATTCCATACAGTGCATAACTAACATTATTTTGCAGGCCTTTCAAAGCTGGTGAAACTTCGGCATCTCAGCATAAATGACAATCAACTGACAAGCTTCGATAAGGACATAATGGATAATTTATCACATCTGCACTTCCTCTCTGCTGAGAACAATAACATCAGCACCCTGGCAGGACTTCAGAAAGCCCACCCTCTGATAGAACTCTACCTGAGCAATAACCGGATCAACAACAACCAGGAAGTCTACCACCTCAAGGTGAGTCAGCATGAGTTGTTTCCAAAACTACAGTGATGGCCACCGTGCAGGGCGGGGACAAGGTTCTTCAGCACTAGAGGCAAAGATTACCCTCCTCCACCCCACCCCCCCACAGTATTAAGTAGGTTGCAGCCCCATATAGGTAGCCAGATGTGCCCCCATTATTAGGTAGCCCCCTCCCCAGTTTATATAGCTAGATGTGCCTCCAGTATTAGCTAGGTCCCCTTTCCCCCTGTATCGGTAGCCAGATGTGCCCACAGTAGTAGGTAGCCCCCTCCCCAAGTATATAGGTAGCCCTCCCCCAGTATAGATAGCCAGAAGTGCCCCCAGTAGTAGGTAGCCCCCTCCCCCAGTATAGATAGCCAGATGTACCCCAGTATTAGGTAGCTCCCTCCTGGAAGCCAGATATGCTTACAGTATTAGATAGGTCCCATCCCTAGTATGGATAGCCAGATGTACCCCAGTATTAGGTAGCTCCCTCCCCCAATATAGGTAACCAGATGTGCCCACCGTTGTAGGTAGCCCCTGCCCCAGTATGGATAGCCATATGTACCCCAGTATTAGGTAGCTCCCTCCCCCAGTATAGGATGTGCTTACAGTATTAGGTAGCCCCCATCCGTAGTACATAGCCAGTTGTACAGTATTAGGTAGCCTCCCAACTTGGTGAGGGGGAGCAGAGGCGCTCTCAGGGCTCTGCGCCCAGAGGCTGGTGCCTCCCAAGCCTCTGCCATGGCCCGGCCCTGGCCATGTGTCCATTCACATTAAAGGATATCCGAGGTGATGGATAAAAACTAGCTTTACTTACTTGGGGCTTCTTACAGGCCCCAGAAGTTAGGTCTGTCCCTCGCAGCAACTCAGGACTTCTCTCGGGTGCCGCTGGCATCCTCTGAAGTATCGCCAACCCTCGTCAAGTTGGCGTCTTCTGCGCATGCAGCGGTTTGCACCGTGCGTGAACGTGCCCACATCAACGGCAGCGTATTGCACAGTGGACACTGCCCCGCACAGGGCAGAAGACGCTGACCCGTTAGGGGTCAGCGATACTTTAGAGGCCGCCACCGGGAGACACACGTAACTTCTAGGGGCTGGAAGAAGCCCCAGGTAAGTAGAGCTAGGTTTTATCCATTGCCTCAGATAGCCTGTAAAGTGCAGAGAGTCCCAGCAATGCCCAGGCTCGCACTTCAGTATGCGGCACTGTTCACACAGCTTGCAGTGGGACGCAGCACCTTGTATAAAATGCATTCAGGCACCTTATGGAGTGCTGAACAAGAGTGTCCCGATTCACTTGTATTGAATGGTGCTGCCTTGCTCCCTACTCTACTACTGAGTGTGAAGGGTTGTCCATAACTGCCCACTCTGGAGTTCCATGGCAGTCCCCACTGCACAATCTGTACTCTAGAGCATCTGCTTGCCAGTCTATCAATGCATCCCCATCTGAAAAAAGCATGGCAAGTTTGTGCATTGTTGAAACTGTTAAGTGTGAAAAGGTCCATGATTTTCCATGGGGTCTGTTCTACATGTCCGTTGGTTTGCTGTGGTCCTGCAGTGAATCTAGTGTAAACTAGCCCTTAAACAGTGTCTGGATAGTGTACGGGTCAAGGGCTCTGCCTCATACAGAGGATACCAGCGTTCAAATCTCGACTCTTCCTGTTCAGTAAGCCAGCACCTATCCAGTAGGAGACCTTGGGCAAGATTCCCTAACACTGCTACTGAGCGCGTCCTAGTGGCTGCAGCTCTGCCGCTTTGAGTCGGCCAGGAGAAAAGCACGATGTAAATGTGTCTTAGATAGTTGTGGTGTAACTAACCTCAGATAAGGAATGGTCATTCAGGCCTGGGGCCGAGTAGAGCTATTTCAGCAGTGAAAAGCCTAAAGCAGTGATTCCACAAGAGCGATTGGGATTTGCCAATATTGCAGTCGTGATGCCTGCTGCATTTGCGGAGCGATTTCATTCAGTGAATTCAGGGGACCAAGATCTGAAATCACTCCAGAAATGACTGTTTTGAATACAATATACTGTACAATACAATAGTATCAAAATTATTCTTGAAAATGGTAGTATTTTTGAGAGTTATTTGCGATTTCTAGTGCTCCCCAGGCCTAAAAACTAAAGCCTGTTTCTTAGCTCCTAGGCAGTCATTGGGGGGCATCTGCTGCAATCATGGACTTATAACAATATATTATGCACCAAAATATCGACTGATCAGTGTGTTTACTGAGTGACTTTCTTTTGCAGGGATTAAGCAATCTTGTGATTCTGGACTTGTACGGTAATCCAATTTCCCGGAATAATGACAACTATCGATTGTTTGTCATTTTTCACCTTCCATCGCTGAAAGCCCTGGATGGATCTGCAGTGGTAAGCCACATAGCGCAGCATTCATTAAAGATCACTGTTATTGTGTTCATCAATCAGGCTTTAAGCGTTAGGATTCTACGTCTCCTGAGATGTTCATTCTTGAAGATACCGCATTCTGTGTGAGGAAGTGGTACTTACGTGTCCAGGTAGTGTTATTTACTTAAAGCAGCAGGGACAGCCATACTATCCCTGGAAGAAAACACATATATAAATAGATAACTACTTGTTCTACTTAGATAACATATGTATTGCACTGTCCACAATTTGATTTCAGTGAATCCCGGGGTTGGCCCGGGGTCCCCTCCGGTACAAATGCTGACCTCTCCAAGTCGGTATCTACTGTGCCTGCGTGAGAGCTTGCGCAGTACACTCCAGACTAGGTCAGCACGACCACGAGCGGCTCTCATGCAGGCACAGTAGATGCCAATCTGGCGAGCTTAGCATCTACACCAGAGGGGCCCCGGGCCAATGGCTGGGAGCGGAGCTAGCCGGGTAAGTAGATTTTTGTTTTTTCATTACCTCGGACATTCCTTTTAAACAAAAAGTAAACTTTTGTTGAAAATTTGATACAATATTGGTCAGTGCAGTATTTTGCAGTTTGAAGTATGTAAAAGCTAGCATTGCTTTGCATTGTGCAGACAGCTATGCTTTTTTTTCAAAATGGCAGCTCAATTAGAACATGCTTACCTGCAGCTATGACTGTATGCATTGTTTGGTGAACAACACACCCAAATTATACTTAAGGGACAACTAAAGTGAGAGGGATATGGAGGCTGCCATATTTATTTCCTTTTAAGCAATACCAGTTACCTGGCAGCCCTGCTGATCCTCTACCTCTAATAGTTTTAGCCTTAGACCCTGAACAAGCATGCAGCAGATCAGGTGTTTCTGACATTATTGTCAGATCTACACAAAGCAAGAGCTAGAAAAGATTTTACAAAACACTGCACCAACTACAAATGTTCAATTAGAAAATGAATCAAATAAAAAATATCAACCAATATTGCCCATAATCCTACAACTCCAATATGTGTAATATTGGTTGATATAATTTTTATTATTATTACTACTGCTATTATTGACACATATTCCTCTTGTGCGCTACTTCTTGTAACTTTTTTAAAGGAACACGATCAATAACCAAGTGTTCTAAAATGACAATGTTCAAATAATGTCTAAGTAACTGTGTAAACATTTTCCTATTTTTCATGTTAAATATCAGAGGCAAAAACTTTAATTTGCTGTGTGTAGATTGTAGCTGCATTGAAATGATTCATTTGCAAAGGTGAGTCTGTGTTTCAATGTTACACAGCCAGTGCTGTTCTTTGCATGTGAGTTATATGAAAAGCCTCAGGTGTCAGGTTTCACACACAATTACAAACAAGATGCATTTCCTCTGCTCTCAGTAGAGACAGCTCATTCAGAGAAAACAAGCAGCTGCAGTTAAGCTAGTGAGACCTGTCTCACACACAGGGTTAACAGATGTAGTGAGAGGGATCCCCCCTCCCTTCATGATTCACTGATCTGTTACCCTGCCCAGCCTGTCCCCATCAGTAAATTGTGAAAGGAATTTAATAACAGTAAACAAATAGATAAGAAGTTAAATGTATACACCACTAGTTACAGTAGAAACACTTCTCAAACTATTCTCATCTCAATTTTAAAAAAACACGTTAATTGATATTATTATTTTTATGTACAATTTCTTGGTATGAATAAAGACTGATTCATTTTCTAATTGAACATTTGTGAGCCTTGGGGTGTTTTATAGGATCTTCTAGCTCTTGCTTTGTGTTGTACAATGTAAACATGATGCTTTCTGCACACTCTGGACTTATGCAGCTTATCTATTCGGTTGTTGGTGCTTGTCCATCTTTTTTGAATTGCCGTCAGACCTGACAAGATTAGCTGCATGCTTGTTTCTGGTGTGATTCAGACATTCAGATACAGAATGATTCATAGTGACCTTGTTACTCTGATATTTTTAATGCCAGATACAGCTGTGTGATTTAATGAGACTTGTATGCCATTTTTAATTGAACTGGACTGAATTTGCAAACCAGTACTGCTTCTTGCAGTACAAAATAAAGTGATCTGCAACAAAATTACGATCCTGTCCAGTTGCTCTATTAAACCACCAGAATTTTTCTGACGTTACTGATTGATTTTGGGTGCAGGAGGTGACCCATTTGTGTCCACCAGATGGCAGCCTTATAGTCATTTATGGAAAATCTCAGTACAGTACAGAACAGAGACAAGAACATATACAGTACCTAGCTGATCACTGCTTGTATAACTACAATGCTGTATTTTTCACTTGTTAAGGATCAGCTGGAGAGCGAGAATGCCAAGGATGTTTTTGGTGGAAGACTCAGTTCTGATATGATTGCTGAGAAACTTGGTTATCAAAATTTTACAGAACTACAAGAACTAAACTGGAGATCCTCCTCTATCAGGTAACATAGCCTGGCCACACTCTAGAACTGGGTGCACCAGTCTGGTACCTATTCCCTGAGTCTATGAAGTTATACTGTCTCAAATGGCTGTGGTTATGAGCTTTTGTGGTTATCTGTATCGTAAAAGAGAACCGCCAGACTAAAAATCTACTCAGCAGCACTGAAAAGGCTTGCTGTTTCTTTAACAGTTTCACAGCATCAAAACTTTGTTTTTCTTACCCAAACCTCATTTTAAGCTGCACAGAAATGTTTCCCCTGATGCTATGCAAAGCATGATGGGATTTCTGAGGATGTTGTTCTCCTTCTGCTGTTTTGGTGCAAATTTATTTTTTAAATTTTGAATGAGATGATTTGAAGCCTAGCGAGCGCAGCTGGGAGGGGTGATCGGGACATAGGACAGTTGGAAGTGTGTCTGATGCTCCCTGTCACCTCCTTTCAACCTAAAAGATGGCTGCCCCCATGAAATCACAAACATTTGCCTGCTCTTTTAAAACAGGGTGGGTTAAAGATTGTATTACCTATCTAGTTTAATTAACATAACTAATGTAACTTAATGACAGTATGTTTGTTTAGGCTGAAGTTCCTCTTTACGGTCCCATTCTCACTGTGTAAGTTATAGTCCAATCAAATCACATCACATCCGAGCCAAAAAGTTGCACCGCACAGTAGAGTAGGATTGTGGGAACTTAGGTAAATAAACAACAAATCAAAGCAACAACCGTCGTCAAGTGCTAAAAAATAGCTTTCAATTACAATATTCTATAAGAAACAGATGTGACAAATGCAGTAAAATGTCCATCAGTCACGTGATAATAAAGTGTATAAGTATATGATTTACTTTAACAAGTCAGACCTAAATTTCTAAAGTAAAGTAAATAGTAAAGGTAAAGTAATAGTAAATTGCATCAGTGTTTTACTTCAGCATCTGCATCTGGAAATATGCCTGAAGAAGGGGACTAGATCCCAGAAAGCTTGCAGAATTTAACTTTATCAGTTAGCCATTAAATTGTATTACTTTTACAAGGCTTTACTATCTACATAACATAACGCTTGCAATCTTTCTGTGCAACCAATCATTTTTTTTTTATCAAGGAATGGGACAATGTATTATTTTTATTGTTGTGTTGTGTGTGTGTGGTCACCTTATGCATATACTTGGTTAACTTATTCACTATTCTCCTTTTCAGATCAGTTGACCTCGTTCCAGCAGACCAGTTTAAGGCAGTCCACACAGTGAACCTGGAGAACAACAACCTCACTTCATTTAGTGGCTTGATTTTCTTATCCCACTTAAAGGTGAGATTATGTTATAAAATATATAAAAAGAGCAGAATGATCTGCAGACTTGTGTGAGAACTAAAACCAGCATCTTTACTGATAAACAGAGGGACACAGGCATAGAGATATCCACAGAAAAACTTACGTGTAACGGGCTTACAATCTGCCCTTAGTCATAGTTGTAAAGAAACCGAGCACAAGTGGAGTCTATATAGGTGAGGGGGAAAGCTCCACCCACCTAGGAAGGATCCACTAATTTTAATATAAGACTTGTCAACTTTTGTGGTTACACATTTATGTCTTGCTTTTGATGTCAGCGTATTTTAAGGGACTTACTTTTATTTTAGATTATTTCTTTATGCTTGTATAACAATTCCTCCTTTAGATTGTAAGCTCACAAGGCTCTCTCACCCTTTTGCCTCTTGGAATTCATTTTTTTTTGTATCTTGCAATCTGTTATACATTTTCTTTATCGTGTTACATTTTTCACTGTAATTACCAATTCTGTATTTTGTACCAGTGTCTATATTTGGTGTATACCATTGACTGTATTATTATGTACACCACGGTTATTTTTTCTTACTTAGTACAGCGCCACACAATATTTTTATGCTTTATAAATCAATAATAATAACAACTAATATGTTAACATACTGTATGAGCATACTCCTTTAAAAGTAGTGGTTTCTTCATAGGTAGGCAGGGCTCTCCCCCTCACCTATATAGACTCCACCTGTGCCCAGTTTCTTTACAACTATGACTAAGAGCAGACTGTGAGCCCGATATGCATCGGTTGTTCTCTGGATGTCTCTATGCCTGTGTCTGTCTGTTTATCAATAAAAATGCTGGTTTTAGTTCTCACGCAAGTTTGCAGATCATCCTTCTCTTCTCGTACGTACGTGTGTGTGTGGGGCCTACCAGACCCAGCACCTGTGAGTACTATCTCAGACGCTAGAGCATTTGGACTCTTAAAAAGCTCTTATAAAGTATTGATTGCTGACACCTGGGGCTTGATTCACTAAAGTGTGATAACTGCTATCACAGCAGTTGTCACGTGATCTGCCGCGTGTGGCACTTTGCGCGCATAAAAGATTACTCTGCATGATAAACGAAGGTTTGCGCGCTTGTTTCACGCCTTCACACCTGTATTTATCACGCTGAGTAATCTTTTACACGCGCAAAGCGCCGTGCGCGGCAGATCACGTGGTAACTGCTGTGATAGCAGCTATCACACTTCAGTGAAGCAAGCCCCTAGTGTGACAGATCTATTCTTATAAAGGTCCTGTTTTTCCTCCATTTACCATGAGATACCTGAAAGGAAAGGTTTAATCTTAGTAATATCGCTGTAATAGCTTTGCGATGAAGGTGATCTGCTCCAATCAGAAGCCTATCCTACCAAAAGATTTCTAATTGGCTAGTGTTAGGCAGCAGCTGCATGCTGTGCACACTGTCAGTGTGGTGATAGGTGGACATGCATGACAACCAAGGACTGTTTAGGAGCATTGCTATGTGATTATGACCAAAAGTCTTGCCAGCGAGACTGAGAACCAGGGTGTAAGGTCTGAAACCGCCTGTGTTCCTTGCTGCAGCTGGATTCCCGTTGTTCAGCCATTTAGCTAATATTACAAATATGCAATAAGAATCAGATTTACTCCCGGGACTCACTATTTCTCTACCAGTCCTGCTTGCCAGTGTTGTTCCCATTGCCAGCATGATGGTCTCCCTTCTTGGAGCTTCCCTCAAGAACCCGCCACCAGAGTGCACACCAGGACATTCCCCTGAGTGACGAAAAAGAAGGTAGCTTGACACCCTTAAACAGAAGCCCAAATAGCACAATATGCCACAAGTTAAAAATATATGTGATAAAGGAAAAAAGTACTCACAAAAGCAGGTTTCATGGGGTGCAACCAACCACTTGATGCAGGTGGAGAGGCACAAACTGGAGGGAAGTGGCTTTGGAGAGGGACCCATAGACTTTGAACACATTGCCTCTCAACATGCTTCCCTGCACATGCTCTGCATAGGGATAGCATTATGGGGGAATCCTTGGCAGAACTGGTGGGGATGGAGGAGGAGATTGGCAGAAGATGTTCTCTTGTGCTTTCTCCATGGCAGCAGATGGTGTAATGGTTAAGGGCTCTGCCTCTGACGCAGGAGACCAGGGTTCGAATCTAGACTCCGCCTGTTCAGTAAGCCAGCACCTATTCAGTAGGAGACCTTGGGCAAGTCTCCCTAACACTACTAATGCCTACAGAGCGCATCCTAGTGGCTGCAGCTCTGGCGCTTTGAGTCTGCCAGGAGAAAAGCACGATATAAGTGTTCTGTGTTTGTTTGTTTGTTTGTAGCAGATGGGGAGGGGTGGAGGGAATGCACTCCTGTGCACTATGCAGTGACCTGAATATAGAAGAAGAGGCCAACCTGGCCCCCAAAATCTTGGTGTATATTCAAGTATACTGTATATGGGAAGTAATACTCTGAAGCTAGGTTCACAGTGGTCAGTTACATAAGGCACACATTATAATGTGTTATGATGACTGTGAACTGCAAGTCCTTTGTTATTGTCTAACACTGCCCCCTAGTGACAAGTGGCCATAAATACACATTGCAGCAACACTAATTAGAAGCAAGGAAATGTAACAATTAAGAAATAAAAAAATTATAAAATAAATTTACCTGGAGCACTTGCAATCCCCTAAATAAATTGGCTGCTAAAGGGTTAAAGCATATTAAATTTTAACCATGATGAATAAAAAATATATATGGCACCCTCAAAATAAATGTACTGTACCTGTAACAGATTTCTCAGTATCTGTCTCTGTGCCCCCCCCCCCCCCCCCCCCCCAGTCGTTCCAAACATTGCAATCGCTTCAAAATTGCACAGGGAAGTACAGTGGCTGAAAAAAACGACTTATTTTTCTATTAGCTTCAAAAATAAGGGACTGCAGTTTGAAACGGGTACAGTCCCCTGACTGTGTCATAATTGGCATGTAGAATTGATTTTTTTAATTATTTGAATAAAATTCTACATAAAATATACATACCTGGGGCTTCCCCCAGCCCCCTCCGACCTGATCACTCCCACGGCGTCCTCTTTTCTCCCTCTGTGCACCCGCAACTCACCCCAAAAAAGACGCAGAGTGCTCCCGGCGACGTGAAAGCTGCGGGAGCGCGCTCAGCCGGCATGCGCATGCGCAGTTGGCCCCGGACCAGAGGACATTCCAGAGCCAATCGTGGGATCGATCAGGCTGGAGGAAGCCCCAGGTATGTATCGTTTATGTAGAATCCCCCATCTCAGGTTCCCTTTAAGGAGCGTTTTCTTTGTTTGCTCAGCCACCTGTTCCCCACACAGCTCTGCACATTGATAGCATGGAGCTGATATATTCTCTGAGCAGAATCTGCACTGACACTTTCACACAGCGCATGAATAATGCAGCGCTTACCCGGCCAGCGACCTGGAAGTAAGAGTGTAGAGACATGGAATCTATGCGGCCTGCTTTGAACGAGTTAAATATACAGGAGTGGATTTTGCATGGTCTAATAATAGCCCGGCTCTCTGGAAAAGACGTTTCAGCAATAAGACCGGGCATCACTATAAATAAGTAATATTAATGTAGAATATGTATATCCATCCACCGCAGGTCTCTAGTTAAGTGCACTATGAATAATCCAGGAGCGCACATTTCAGTCTGACTAATGTATGTGTTTACAGGAATGACAGGGATGCTGGGAGCTTCATTTGCACTCCATTAATGGAAATCAAGTATACGTTTCATATTTACACCTCGGTCTTACAAAAAGTATCAGTGTTTGTCATTCGGATCCAATGTACTTCGACGAAACCGCCATCTTTCTCTAGATATATAATGTGAGCTCAGGGGAGGACTGGGACCTTTTGGCCTGGGGGGACAACACAAACTAGAGGCCCGTTTCACGGCATCCCCAGCCCAAAGCCATATCTTTCTTGTGTGCAAATCTTCAAATTGTGATGACTAACAGCCCCAGCCACACACACACACACACACACACACACACACTATGTACCTGATGCCTAACCCCATTTCTCCGCACAATCTACCTGTCTGTGTCTGATGCCTAACCTTAAAGGAGTTATCAGGCTTTTTTTTTTATGAAAATAAGTGCTACTTACCCAGGGCTCATCCAGCCCCAAGCTCCCAGCATGTCTCTTGCTGCAGCTCTGCAGTCAGCTGTTCGCTGCCGCTGACGCTGCCTCCCAGCCCCCGGCGATGACGTCAGGCCAACTGCAGTCAGGCGGTGATTGACAGTGCTGCTCGCACAGGCGCAGTCCAGGCCGACATCCAGGTCGGACTGGTGCCATCGCCGGGGACTGGGAGGCAACGCAGCGAATGGTTGACTGCAGAGCTGCGGCGAGGGACATGATGGGAGCATGGGGCTGGAGGAAGCCCCGGGTAAGTAGCACTTATTTCATTAAAAATGCCTGATAACTCCTTTAACCACCTTAGCGGTATGGACGAGCTCAGCTCGTCCATTACCGCCAGAGGGTGCCGCTCAGGCCCTGCTGGGCCGATTTACATGAAATAAAGAGCAGCACACGCAGCCGGCACTTTGCCAGCCGCGTGTGCTGCCCGATCGCCGCCGCTCTGCGGCGATCCGCCGCGAGCAGCGGCGAAAGAGGGTCCCCCCAGCCGCCTGAGCCCTGCGCAGCCGGAACAAATAGTTCCGGCCAGCGCTAAGGGCTGGATCGGAGGCGGCAGACGTCAGGACGTCGGCTGACGTCCATGACGTCACTCCGCTCGTCGCTATGGCGACGATCTAAGCAAAACAAGGAAGGCCGCTCATTGCGGCCTTCCTTGTTTATTCCGGGCGCCGGAGGCGATCAGAAGAACGCCTCCGGAGCGCCATCTAGTGGGCTTTCATGCAGCCAACTTTCAGTTGGCTGCATGAAATATTTTTTTTTTTATTTAAAAAAAACCCTCATGCAGCTGCCCTGGCGATCTTAATAGAACGCCAGGGTGGTTAAACAACCCCCCCACACACACACACACACACACACAAACCTACCTACCTGGTGATGCCTAACCCCACTCCTGCCCACCCACCATACAAACTACTTGTCTGACACCTACCCCCTCCAACTACCTGTTTGACAGTGCCTAACTGCCTGCCTCCCCCCTCCCCTGCTGCCAATCACACCACAAGAAGAAAAAACGTTCCCCTCAGGCCAGGGTCAGAATGGGGATGATTATCACACACAAAAAAACTCAGAGGGCACTGGCCTGGGCAGAGAATTGAATTTGACAGCAGTAGCAGGCAGGCAGCAAAGTGTGAGTAACTCAGTGACAAGAAGGGAGAAGAAGTACAGAAACAAAATTTATAAAAACCACCTTCTCCTCTGGCAACCTGGACCCGACCTCCTCTATCCTCCTGTCTCCTCAGTCCTACACCTCCTCCTCCTCCACAGCAGCAAGCAGCTATAGGTGGCATCTCCGACTCTCAGCCCCCAGAGTGTCCGACTCCTCCAGCCAGGACAGCCAGCCTGCCACTCATAGCCGCAGCTCCAGGCCCCCAGCCCCCCCAGCACAGAAAGCTGAAGAGTGAGACAGCTCACTCCGACGACACCTCAGGCACAGCAGCACAGGGGAGGACTGTGTCCGACTCCTCCAGCCAGCCACTCGTAGCCACAGCTCCAGGCCCCCAGCCCCCCCAGCACAGAAAGCTGAAGAGTGAGACAGCTCACTCCGATGACACCGCAGGCACAGCAGCACGTTGTGGACGGCAAAGGCTGCAGGCGGGGGCGGAGTCAAGCAGGGTCAACCCACCGGGCCGGAGAGGATCTAAGCTATTTGTGTCCTTGTGCCGCTCACATCCACCACAGGCGCAGCCACGCGCAAGGACACACCACGGCCGGCCGCCTCAGCCCCTTCTCTGATTGGATACTTCAACTTGCCGGGAAATATCGCGCGAGGTTGCGATTCCCACTGCGAACCTTTCACCTGTGGTATGTCTGCGGCCGCTGCGTATAGCAGCGGCTGGCCCTAATTACTTAAGATTCGGGCGGCCCGGGGGGCGATTGCCCCCCGTCCCCCTGGGCCAATCCTCCCCTGTGTGAGCTAAGCCATGACCCTCCCAGGCAGATAAAGGGGGGTTTCCAGCCTCGGGTAATATTTCAATGGTGGTCCTGCTTTCATTGCGCTTTTCTTGTAAGTACCACAAATACCCCTCCGCCCCTTTTGTTTACATTTTTTTTTGTTAGAATAAAGTCCTTTTTTAATAGAGCTCTTTTCTAAACACATTCGTTTATTTCCAAATACAGCACAGTCCCTAGCATCTGTGTGCTTGTCGGTTGCTTAACCACTTAATGACATGCTGACTTATAAAAACGTCCTGCTAGAGCCTCTTAATGGCTCCAGGACATTTTTATAAGTCAGACAGTGCTGCCTATACAAAGCAGCGCTCCCGCGGGTGCACATGCGCGCTCCCGCACATGCACATGCATTCCCGTGCGCGTGCATGTGAAAATAGTGAGAGAGAAAAAAACCAAAGAAAAAATACACCTTTATTTCCAAATAATATATTGTCACCATACTTTGTACTAGGGACATAATTAAAATTTTGTGATAACCAGGACAAATAGGCAGATAAAATGTGTGGGTTTTATGTACAGTAGCAGTGTTTATATTAAAACCATAGGGGATGAAATTGGAGAAATAGTGTATTTTTTCATTTTTTACTTGTATTTCCCTTTAAAATGCATAGAAAATAAAGTAATTACTGAAAACAAATATCAACCCCAAAAAGCCCAATTGGTGGTGAAAAAAACAAGATATAGATCATTTAATTGTGATTAGTAGTGATTTAGGCTGCTTACACACAGGGACGTTACGCTCCCCCAACGCACAGCAATGTAACTCAAGTGGGCTGTTCACACAGCCCACGTTGCGTTACATGTAACGCTGTACGTTGCCCGGAAAGTGCAGCATGCTACGGCGTTGGAGCGGCTATAGCCGCGTTAGACTGTTTGCACATGCGCAGTAGGGGCGGAGAGGAGGCGGGGAGAGCCAGCTACAGTGGCCGCGCACATGGCTACTTAATATTCACTGCACTGGCGGCCGCTGATTGGCCGGCGGGACCACGTGATGCGGAGTGTCTCGCTCCGCGTCACGTGGTCCCGCCGGCCAATCAGCGCCACTCTGGGATACTTTATCGGAATAGAGCCGCCTAACGCGGCTCACTCTACCGTCGGCTCTTGCAGCACCATACGTTGTGTTAGGTGCACGTTATGCGACCTTAACGTGGCACCTAACGCAACGTCTTGGTGTGCAAGTAGCCTAAGCTATTGGCAAATGAAAAGGGATGAGCACTGAAAGGTGAAAATCGCTCTTGTCCGTTGAAACCGCCTTGGGGTGATGTAGTGGTTAAAGAAAACCTGAACTGAAAATTAAAAGTCAAAATAAACATACACAAGTCATACTTACCTCCAGTTTAGTCTACTTCTCAATCTCCTTCTCTTCTCCTGCATTCTATTTGTCCACTGGGATCAATGGACTTCTCCTTCCTGCATTTTGAAAATGGCTATTACCCCATAACGGCTTCCGGGTCAGCACACTGTTAAACTGTAACATTGCCCACTTGAACCATACAGAAACATGGAAATTACCTGGCACATCAGTTGTCCTCTCGGCTATAACTGACAGCAACTGATATATAACTGACAGCAACTGATATATTTCAGTTCTGACAAAATGTTGTCAGAACTGGAAAGGATTATTGTCAGAAGAAAATGGTGAGCCTCTGAGAGGAACTGATGGCAAGGTAACCATGTAATGTTCATTTGAAGTTACCTCATGTGTTTATTTTAAAATAAAGGATCCACTTAAAAACATTTGGGGCTCGGGCCTTTTCCTATGCAGCCCTGACTCTATGGAACTCACTTCCACAATCAGCGCGAGAGGCTCCTTCTCTGGACAGTTTTAGGAAAAGGCTAAATACCCACACCTTTTCCCTAGCCTGTGAGACTGCATAATGCAGGGTCACAGCTCTTTGGGTCCCCAGGGAGAAAAGCACTATAAAAATACTATTATTATTAATAATAATAAATTGGATCTAAACTGCTCTAATAGCTTATTAGGTACAGTATCTCCTTTATAAACCTTTATGGGAAAAAAAAATCTTCATTACAATTTACGGAAATCCTACAAATTAAACAGTTTTAACTGGATTAACTTTCAGAAGCAACAAAAGAGTGGTTGAAGCCTCAGTCTTTTCTTGTACAGACAGAGCTAATTACACCCTGATGTAGCTAAACAAACACACACACAGCACAGTGAATTTCTACAGCATTTACAGTATATGTGTAATGAAACTTTTCATTCTGTGCTGTGCACAAGTTCAGGTCTGCTTTAACGTCACTCTCTTCAGCGAGGACAATCGTTGCTCATCGTATCTGGCATCGCAGGATTCGGCAGATTTGAGTCCCAAATCTTTTTAAAGATTCAGGGATTTGAGGATTCTAAAGCTGGCCACTAACGGTCCAATTTCTAGTGAAAAATCGTTCGAGCGATCAGAAATTCTGATCGGACGAAAAATCGTTCACTACACCATCAACGACCACCAAGAAAATCCAAATTTTCGTTCGACGAAAATTCATTCGGGCGACATTTTTTTTCACTCGTTCATAATCGATTGTGTCCACCAATGGAGATTATTTACAACCAATCCGATCAGAATTTCTGATCGCTCGAACGATTTTTCGCTAGAAATTGGACCGTTAGTGGCCAGCTTAAGGATTTGTTGTCCTATCTCTAGTTTCCACACATGAGCCCATATGCAATTCAGTTTTTCACCTGAGTTTTCTCCTAGGAGATGATTTTTCATTTTCGATTTAAAATAACTTTCCAGCACCTTTCAACTAAAAAAGTACTAAAACGTAGGTGAAAAAGTACCATCTAAATTATTTTGAGTATTTTCTTGCTTTCTAGTGGCTTAAAAGGCATTTTATTGACAAGTTTAAAATTATCACCTAGGAGAAAACTCAGGTGATAAAGTGAATTGCATATGGGCCATAGTCCAAAAACACGTTAGTTAACCTATTTTAGTTCCTGGACGTAGTTTCTACGTCCAGGAACCATGCGCGCTTCCGCGGCCGATCGCGCGCGTGCACGCGCGCTTCCAGCCCGCGGTTCGTTAGCCAGGCAATCAGTGAATTGGGCTTTGGTGCCCGATCACTGATTCCTCTCCCCCGCTGAAAAAGCGACAGCTTCTCTCGGAAGCTGCGCTTTTTCTGGCTGTTGCCTCCCCCATGCGTCTCTCTAAGCGTATGTTACGCTTAGAGTGACGTCATGTAAACAAACTCATGGCCGCCATCTTGTGGCCAAAAAGTAAAACTACAACTAAAAGTAAAAAAAATAAAACTAAACACACATTTACATGTACATGTATATTTACATGTACATTATAAAACCATTGTTTACATTCCACCCTCCCAAAAATACCCAAATAAAATGTTTAAAAAAAACCCCCAAAAAAACATGTAAATATTTACCTAAGGGTCTAAACTTTTTAAATATCAATGTAAAGATGAAATATTTCTATATTTTTTTTTATTTTAAACTTGTAAATAGTGATAGATGGAAAACGGAAAAAATGCACCTTTATTTCCCCAAAAAATATTGTCGCCATACATTGTGATAGGGACATAATTTTAACGGTGTAATAACCGGGACATATGGGCAAATACAATCCTTGAGTTTTAATTAAGGAGGCATGTATTATTTTAAAACTATAATGGCTGAAAACTGAGAAATAATGAATTTTTTCTGTTTTTTTCTTATTCTTCCTGTTAAAATGCATTTACAGTAAAGTGGCTCTTAGCAAAATGTACCCCCAAAAGAAAGCCTAATTGGTGGCGGAAAAAACAAGATATAGATCAGTTCATTGTGATAAGTAGTGATAAAGTTATAGGTTAATCAATGGGAGGTGAACATTGCTCAAGTGAAAACGACGGAACGCGAATGGGTTAAAGCAGGGGTCTCAAACTCGCGGCCCGCAGGCCATTTGCGGCCCTCGATACAATATTTTGTGGCCCTCGCTGGCAAAAGCTTCCTTATAGTTCGCTTCAGTGCTCCCAAGTAATCCGCCGCATCCCCGCCGCTAAACGAGGGCTGCAGAGCCCCCAAATCACCCGGGGGGCAATCCGCCAGCATTTCCTGGAAGGGGCAGAGCTTTCAGCTTCAGCTCTGCCACTCCTGACGTCAATCGCCGCATGGATCGCCGCCTCTCCTCGCCCCTCTCTGTGAAGGAAGAGTGAGAGGGGCAGGCAGAGGTGGCAATGCGCCGCGATTGTGAAATTCCTTATGTGGCCTCAGCCCCTGACTTTGCCTCCTGCGGCCCCCAGGTAAATTGAGTTTGAGACCCCTGGGTTAAAGAGACACTGGAGCAGAAAAAAAATTATGATATAATGAATTTGTTGTGTAGTACGGATAATTACTAGAGCATTAGTAGCAAAGAAAATATTATTTTATTTTTATTTTCAGTTATATAGTGTTTTTTTTATAACAGTGCATCATTCTCTAATATTTGCAGTTTACACACTACTCAGCATTCTAAATGCTTTTACAGAGCAGGCCAGTGAAGTACTGACCAGTCCTCTGGAGAGAAAAAGGAAATACAGTGACTGACACTTGAGATAACAAGCTTCAGAAGACAGAGCTCTCTGCGACTTTGAAAGTCATGGAGCGCATAGATAACAACTGGAGTTTCTTAACTCTTCCTGTACTGGAAACAATATTAGACTTATGTCTCTGCTCCTAATGTTTTATTTCTTAACTGTACTACACATACAAATCATATCATAATTTTTTTTTGCTCCAGTGTCTCTTTAACTACCTAACAACCGCATCACGCCAACGGGCTTGAATGCGGCGCCAGCCCCAGGACAGCCTGACGCCGATTGGTGTCAACTCCTTGAGCTGCAGTTTACCAGGGAATGCACGATCGTTCCCCGCCGGGTCACTCCTCGATCTCGCCTAGCAGACTGTTTTTTGCCAAAAAGGGAAAGAAATCCCCTTTGTGCAGCACTGCTATCTCCTGCAGTGCTGTATGGGGAACACTCGGCTGTCCCTCAGAGCGGCTTGTAATGCGTGGCCTCTCATAGGCTGATGCCTATGAGAGGCGGGGAAGAAAGCCGATCGCCGTCCTATGGTGATTGAGCACGGCAAAGGGGAGAGGGAGAAAGAAGTGAGGGAAAACCCTTTATTTTTTTTTTATTTTTTTCGTTAAAAATACAAGGATTGCAGCAGCGATCAGAGACCTCCTAAAGAGTGTCCTATTAACCTCACTGGTGGTGCATTTCTGTCTGGAATTATGAGTCACAAGCGGTACATTTTTTTCAAGAATTTTAAGCCTTCAATTTTTCAGTAATAACTCACCAAAATATGTCTGAATAAAAGCCTGGTAGACCTTCTGCATATGAATAAAAGAATGGGACACAAATTTGTTGATTTCATTAAATTTACATATAAACTTAAAAAAATGTGAAACTGCACAAATAAGTCAGGCAGAAATGAGTGAAAATCCAGACAAAAATCGGTAACTGTAATTGGATATACTGTCATTCTGTGCTTTCAAATTAGTAGTAGGAAGAACAGCCGGCACCATCCAGTATAATATTTATGCTCTTTTATTGTAGTAAGATCATACAGCCAGTCACCGCGACGTTTCCAGGCTGTCGCCTCTTTATCAAGCTCATGCTGGATGACAGATACATAATGCATATGTTAACATTCATTTATATAGCTACATGGTAGCGCAGCAGCCAATCACAAAACATACATACGTTCCTGATGGGAAACTGTAAATGCTGCTGCCTTATTGGGGCATTCAAAGTAGGGCTCTCCCATCCCCAAACACTCACCTTGGTATAGTCGTAACGGCCCCTTTGCCCGTCACTCACCGCCTCCTTTCCCCTCCGTCAGCCCACGGCGGACCTGACGGGGAACTAGGGCAGGATAGACGCAGATGTGTCCGCGCATATGCGGACACTACGCGTCTAGACGGGCATGTCGTGACGTAGGCAGCTGTATCAGCCGCCAAACGTCACTCGTTGGTAGGCGGGGCCGCCACGGCGACCAATGGGAGCTCTCAAATCTCGGTGCTCTGTTAAAGTCGCACCCACTACGCTAAAAAAGCGTGTGGATGTAAACAAAGACTCTTTGTTGCCATCATAATACATCAAATAAAGATAAAACAAGTATTACATGCAGTTAATAAAGGTCTAATGCTCTCCATGTATTAGCACTAGGAATGGGGCAGGAGATACACGAAAAGGGAGATCTGCTCAAGGACCTTTGCAGGAGGACAAATCAGCGAGTACACGGTCCAGAAATCACATAAAAAAAATATAAACAAACATAAACCAATAATAAAAAATGAGAATATAAAAAAATAGAAATATCAAAAGCACACATAAACAGCGCACCGAGATTTGAGCGCTCCCACTGGTCGCCATGGCGGCCCCACCTACAAACGAGTGACGTTTGTTTATATACATACATATATATATATATATATATATATAGATAGATAGATAGATAGATAGATAGATAGATAGATAGATAGATAGATAGATAGATAGATATATAGATATATATATCTATAGATATATATACAGTATATATGTATATACACATGCAAAACATTTTTTTGGGGGTGGGTTCTTCTGCCCTGTGCGACTCTTCAGGGCCACCTTAAATTTTTGTTCCGCCCCATGACGTCGTGCTCTGATTGGCCGCCGGGTCCCCGGAACAAGAGCGGGGCTGTGGGGATCCCGGCGGCCAGCGATGAACGCACAAAGGCCGGGGAGAGCCGGGGGAGATGCGATCGCGCGGGACTCCTACAACACATGGAATTCCCTAGCCCGACCTGAGCTTGGGCTTACCTCTCGCAGCTCATCTCTCCAAGCCCGAGCTCAGGTCGGGCTTACCACCAGAGAGGCTACGGAAAATAAAAAGAGGTAAAATTCATTTGTGTGCTTAGTTGTAGGGGTGTGCAGCACACTGACAAAGCTGCACAGTCCTCTATTGTGAAAGATGGCCTGGTCACTAGGGGGGTGTAAGCCTATGGTCCTGAACTGGTTAAATTATTGGCTTTCCCCTAAACTTACACCAGCCTATAACAGAGACAGGAATTTCTGAGGGACTTTCTCTGAGGGACTATGATGTGAACTGTTCAATGTATGCTGTAGAGTGCTGTTAAAAAGCTCTCATTGCTATATAACTAAATAAATAATAACAATATGAACTAACTATTGTACTTTCCTTTAGAATTTGTATCTGAACTACAATCACATTGAGTCCATCCTGCCCAGGCAGAAGTCTCAGAACCACTTAACCAACAGGCAGATACTGCACCAGAAAGTCAACTCCAGTGGATATGGGCAGCAGAGCAAGGCTAACAGGTAATGCTCTCCATGGCTGATATGTCACCGTAATACAAGGGGGAAAGAGGCGCCTAAATATTGATAAAATTGTGTTAAAGGACATCTGAGGTGAAAATAAACTGAAGAGAAAAACAATTGTATCTATCTTCCTTCTCCTAAAAATGACTTTTTTTTAGATATCACACAGTTTTATTTTATATTTAAATCTTGTTTTTAAGTTGTTAATATGGCATTAACTCTGCTCAATGACACCTTCATTAAAGTATGCCAGAGCTCAAATCTATGAATTATTGACCCTTTTTATCTCTTCTCTGCTACAGGAAGCCATTTCTAACAGGAAGTGTTTTATGGCTGTAATTACTTATCAGTGAGGGTTATGCTATAGTCTGACCCAGTCCCGACCCATCCCAATCCAGACAGAAACTTTCACTTGCATACCTGATGTTTAACTCTTTCAGGCAGAGAAAGAAAAAAGGAACACAGCCTAGTTATTTGTGTGCTAGGCACTACATACACATGTCTATCTCATCATGTCACATGTCTCCTCAGTTGTCCTTTAGAAATAGATAAAATAGAACAAAGTGAGGTGGCTTACCTCAATGACGACAATATTGTATATGAAATGAACACATTTTATGAGGCACTAGGCAAAGCGTTTTGTGGATCCTTGCACACGAAATGCGTTGCCTAGTGCTTCATAAAAATTGTTAATTTCATAGACAAATTTGTCGTTATTGAGGTAAGACGCCTCACTTTTTTCTATTTTAGCTGTTTTTAACATATTTTAATCAATATTTGGGCTCCTCTTTCCCCCTTGTGTTCCCCCCCCCTTCTGTGGGAGGGGTGTTTTAGGTGTACCCTCTCCCATATAACCAAATTGTAGGTCTTTGCCAGAGTGTGACCAGCGTGCAGTGTATCTGGACACCCGTGTGGTGTCGGGTTTGGTCATCTCCACCTGCCTCCAGTGTTTGGTTGCTCTTCTGCAACCTCCATTTGTGAGTACCACCCTTTACCACACATTTGACTCCCTGCCGTTACTTATTACGCTATTGGGGCTTCCATTGTCTCTGTGTTTATTTTTCCAGGGTGTCTTTCTTGATCACGCTACACATCTGCATGTCATGGTAATGCTTCACTACTCAGAAAGATGGCTGCATTGAGACTCTACACAATCCGGGAAAAATATATCGACATCTACCAGCCTAGTAAAAAAGGCAACCGTGTTTTTTTCCAGAAAAAAAGGAAATAATAGCAAGCAACAAAAAAGGACCCTTTCCCACTAACTGCGCTGAGTTACAATTCTGCTGCATTTGTGTTTTGAAAAACATATTTCAATTCACTTGAATGAGAACAGTTGCAAAATCACCAAGCAGCAATCCTCATTCAATTGAATGGGAAACGCAATTGCAGCAGAAATGCAACGCATCGCAGCTAGTGGGCAAGGGCCCTAAGCTCCCAACCCATCAACTTTTTCACTTAAGCTTTCTTAAGAGAGAATTTTTCTTCTTGTCTTTAAAATAACTTTTCAGCACAAAATAACAAAAAGTAGGTAAAAGTACTGTTAAAATTATTTTGTGTATTTTCTTGCTTGCTGGTGGTTCAAAGGACCACTGAAAATATCAAAATGTAAAATATCTGCAAACACATACAAATCAGAAGTGCATTTCTCCCAGAGGAAAATGAGCCATAAATTACTTCATTTTCTATATATTTTGAAGAGGAAAATAAGGGGAAAAAATATGCAATTTCTCCATTTTCATCCATTATATTTAGTTTTTAAATGAACGAAGCTGCTGAAGATAAAACCCACTAATTTTCTTATTACAACATTTAAAGTGTACCTGAAACGAGTAAAAGAAAAAAAATTATACATATCTGGGGATTCCTCCAGCCCACTTCAGGCTGATCAGCCCTTCGTCATCTTCCCAGGCCTCCTGGTTCCTCCGCTAGGCGGCCACGTAATTCTGTAAGTCGGCGCCGGCGCAGTACCCTGTCGCACTCCCATGGTTAAAAGGTATTTATGGTCCTTCAGCCATATGTGCACGGTTCGCTCCCCCGCCGCCATCCTCACTTTTAACAAAAGATAATGTTATCACCTCTTTGAATGCGAATCATAAGTTAAAGAGACACCGTAACAAAAATTTCATCCTGTTTTTTTATCATCCTACAAGTTCCAAAAGCTATTCTAATGTGTTCTGGCTTACTGCAGCACTTTCTGCTATCACAGTCTCTGTAATAAATCAATGTATCTTTCCCCTGTCAGACTTGTCGGCCTGTGTCTGGAAGGCTGCCAAGTTCTTCAGTGTTGTGGTTCTGCTATGAACTTCCCCTTCCAGGCCCCTCTATGCACACTGCCTGTGTATTATTTAGATTAGGGCAGCTTCTCTCTTCTCTCTTCTCTTTTACAAGCTGGATAAATCGTCCTCTGAGCTGGCTGGGCTTTCACATACTGAGGAATTACAAACAAGGGCAAAGCTGTTTGCAGGAAGAAAAGAGCAGCCTGAAACTTCAGTGCATGAGAGATGCAGGGGGAAAGAAACACACAAATGATCTCTTGAGATTCAAAAGGAAGGCTGTATACAGCCTGCTTGTGTATGGATGTATTTTCTATGTGTGGACATACTGTACATCAACCTACTTCCTGTTTTGGTGGCCATTTTGTTTGTTTATAAACAAACTTTTTAAAACCGTTTTTAACCACTTTTAATGCGGCGGGTAGCGGCGAAATTGTGACAGAGGGTAATGGGAGATGTCCCCCAACGCACTGGTATGTTTACTTTTGTGCGATTTTAACAATACAGATTCTCTTTAAAGGAGCTTTTCACTGCAGGGCCCCTGCACAAAGGCACATGCTGTCGCTTTAAATGCATCAGGAGGCTCTATCTGCAGCCACCTCTATGACAGGTGCTCTTTGTCATGGTGCATTTAGCGGTTAAATTGAGACAATTGGTTTTTGGGCCTTGCAATATCCGATAATGAAAAGGTCCCTGCACGTGCTGTCACTTTAAATGTATCAGGAGGCTCTGGACTGGAACACAATTGAGAACGGACGAATTTCTGTGTTAAACACAAAAGTTTGCTTTCTTCAAACAGAAAGAATTTGCGATAATTCAGGTTGGAGTGAGCTTGAGATGTCTCCCAGTGCATCACTGCTGAATATATGCAAATTAACCATTGTTACCCTTAGAAGCTAAACACACCTCCAGAACCGCTGGAATGCAATGATGTGTCAGCTTGTTACACACGAAATTCTGATTTGTTTGTGTTACATAAATGATCATAATTATGAAAAACGATCGTAATTACGAAATTCCCCATAAACACAAAATTTTTACTACGGCCATAATCATAATTTAATGAATTACGCAAAATTTTGCATAATCGCAATTAGGTAATTACGCTCATCACTAGTCAGGGGCTGTTTTCATTGGTTTCTGACCCTATGAGCAATGTGAGCCAATGAAAGGTATAATTTTTTTAATACAATTTTTATTGATTGAGCGTATAAAAGAGCCATACAAACAGTACACAATAAAAAAAAAACCAGTAATGAGAAGCAGTGAGGCGTATTGAATCTAACGCTCTATTATATAACATACAATGGAGCAATAAGCTACCATACATAACAAATCAAAAATAAACAAAGTGCTGTATAAGATACACATAAGTCAATTTATAATTATTTTAATAATCTGCAATTTTCAAAGTACAATACTTTCTGCACTTAGACATTCTCATTTTCCCTTTATGTTTTAGAGATGCGTTGTTTGGAGAGACACTGACCCCCATCATGCAGAGTTTAGAAGTTCTTCACTTGGGCTACAATGGAATCAGCAATTTGCCGCAACTGCAGCTGGGTAGACTAAGGAACCTGAAGTTGCTGTACCTGCAGGGTAAATGAGAATTAACGATCTTATAGTAAATCTGTAAGGCTTTGTTCACGTCTGAAATTAAAATCGCTGATGTCCTCGTTTTGCGACTTTGTGTGTGATTTTTTTTTCCTCTCGCGGCACTTACCTGCACGCTATGATATTGTGCAAAGCACTTTTTCAAAGCGCTTTTGCAGAGCGATTTGTTTTTTCACTTCCTGACGCAACTCAGGAAGTGAACCCTTTGACCTGGTAAAAGAATAAATACAATGTACTTATTCTAAAAATTGCGAACGCAATCGCCACATACAGCGATTTTTGAGCATTTTGCACTTTGCCTATACCTTCCATTGTAGCAAAATTGCCCCAAAAATGGTACAGGCAGCGCTTCGGTCAGCGGAAAGCAGAAGCAACGCGCTGGTATGAACTGTCCCATAAAGAATCATTGCACAAGCGCTTTAAAGGCAATTTTGAAAATTGCCAGCGCTGAAAAAACTGCGAAAACGCCCTAGGTGAGAACAAGCCCTAAAGGTGTGTATCCGCAACGCGACTTTTCTCACGTTTTATCCAGAGACTTTTTAGAGACTATTCTTTTCACAAGCGATCATTTCCACGATTTCGAAACATGGGTACATGTGTGCGATTTAACGAATGTTTTGCAATGTGCACCAATTACAATCGCCGCGGCAAGTCGGATCTTCCCTGTCGACTCCTGCGCAAAATGCCGCAATCATTTGAACTTTCATTCGCGCCCGTCATGTGATGTCGCGTGTTCTGGCAGTAGGTAGATGGATCGGGAAACACTCATTACGTTTATATATATATATATATATATATATATATATATATATATATATATATATATATATGTATATATATATATATGTTACGGCCAGAACCCGAAGTTTGGCCACTTCTAGTTCTGGCCGGCCACTTCGGGTTCTGGCCGGCCAATTTGCGAAGTGGCCGCTGCGCTGCGGCCAATGTTAGAAATGGATTGTTTACTCTGATATTAATGTATCTTCTGGCCGCAGCGCAGCGGCCAAACGTATTAATTTGTTGCAATTAAGCCGGCGGCAATGTAACCATTCAAGCCGCCGGCTTTTTATCTGCCTCTCTCTCCTTCTCCCCCCCCCCCCCCCGCCTCTCTCGCTCTCCTATGGGCAGCCGGCGGGGACACGAGTGTCCCCCCGGAGTCGTTCGTCGCGGCAGGGAAGCCTGCCGTTCTTGCAGAGCGGGTGCTGGCAGAAGCAATGTCTGCAGCCTCCCCGCTCTGCTGCCCCTGCTGCGACGAACGACTCTGGGGGACTCGCGCGTCCCCCGCCGGCTGGCCATAAGAGGAGAGAGAGAGAGGCAGATAAAAAGCCGGCGGCTTGAATTGTTACATTGCCGCCGGCTTAATTGCAACAAATTAACTAAGTGGTTCTACGTTTGGCCGCTGCGCTGCGGCCAGAAGATACATTAATATCAGAGTAAACAATCCATTTCTAACATTGGCCGCAGAAACCGAAGTGGCCGGCCAGAACTAGAAGTGGCCAAACTTCGGGTTCTGGCCGTAACATATGTATATATATATATATATATATATATATATATATATATATATATATATATATAGCCATTGCTATTGGACATGTCTATAGGCAGTGGGTAGCAGTAAAGATTCTGACCTGCAGGCTCTCTGAGGATCAATCAACATGAACGAATTACATGGCAGTTTTCAATTATTTCTTGATCTATCTTCAATTGTTTTAACTTCTCACTTTGCAATGTCTTGATTTAGTTTTTTTCCCCTATTGCTATCTCTGGTAAAGTTGGTCTTTAGACTTCACCTTTAAACTTTTCATAGCAATGAAGTTCGCCTTTGAAAATAACACAATAAAAGTTACAGCTTGGATATGAATCCCATGATAATCCTCAGGACAGTCTCTGCTTTCTCCCCGTCTCACCAGGAAATGAGATCAGCCATGTGGAGGGACTCGATGGTTTGCAGTTCCTCCAAGAGCTCATCCTGGACCACAACCGCATTAAGCACGTTACTGAGACGTCATTTGCCAAGCTGAGCTCTCTGGTGTCTCTCCGTCTTGAGGAAAATAGGCTCAGAGATGTCAACAATCTACTTCCTCTCATCCAACTGAGAAAGCTCTTTATTGGATGCAATAAAATTCAGGTACAAACTCAATATTGTCTCTGCCAGCTGTTGGAGTGTTTTTTTTTTTTAGTAAAACTCTTATTTTTTTAAAGACCTTTCAGTTCTGCTTTAAGCTGCAAAATACCATGAATGAACTTTCAAAAAGACAGTAGCTACTAGTCATGTAAGCGTCTACAAGTTCGACCATGAAGGAGATCAGAAATTCAGCCCCTCTACCAACAGCCTCCTTCCACCCCTTATCGTCCATGTCTCCCAAGTCCACCACCCACTTGGCCTTGAGTTTTTCTGTATTATGCCCCAAATTAGTCAGCAGGTCTGGGTGGCTACAGGATAGGGTTTTTCAAAGTTATCAACAATCATCAGTGCCTCAATGAAGAGGTTCTTGGCCACATTGTGCCTGCATTGCATGCCTGTGCTGTAAAAACCTGAAAAACATGTGAGTGGGGACATTATATTTCTGAGATCCCCTCAGGAGCAATATCTTAACATTTTTATCTCAGGTCTAGCACATTTTACAGGGTCAGGTATAGTACAGAAGTGTACGAGCTTTGGGTTGACCCATAATGGGATGTATAGAGACCAGCAGTTAGGCTTATGCAAAGTGGTTTCATTGTACTGCCATACATACCTTCAGTGTCATTTTCATAACAACGGTAACTGCTGCAGAGAATTTGGGGCCTTTGAAAGGCAGGTTCAGCCTCATAGGATTCTAAAATGGCAGCCTCCAGGACCACAGCCAGGTTTCTTTCATTCCTTGAAGAGAGTCTGAAGCCTTAAAAAATATATCTTTTTGCTTGCCGGTTTTCTTAAAGAGAACCCGAGGTGGGGTTCTTCCATCGCAATCCATATACAGAGGCTGGGTCTGTCTATAGAGCCCAGCCTCTGTTGCTAGTTAGTTTCTTTCAAAGCCCCCCCTGCGCGCTGTCAGACCCCATAAAACACAGCCGCACTGGCGACACGCAGCGTGTCGCAGCCGGCTGTGTTTATCTCACTAATGTCAGTCTCTGCTCTCCCCGCCTCCTGAATCGCTCCGGTCCCCGCCCACGTCCCTTCCCTCGCCGCTGATTGGAGGGGAGGGAGGCGGGCGGGGACCGGAGCGATTCAGCAGGCGGGGGAGCAGCCGAGACTGACAGTAGTGAGGTAAACACAGCCGCGTAGCGCGGCTGTGTTTTATGGGGTCTGACAGCGCGTAGGGGGGGCTTTGGAGGGCACTAACTAGCAACAGAGGCTGGGCTCTATAGACAGACCCCGCCTCTGTATGGAGATTGCGATGGAAGAACCCCACCTCGGGTTCTCTTTAAGCAATAAGATCATAGCTGAAACGTCACATTCCCATGGCAGAACAATGTATTTATACCCCCCAGGGGAGGCAGAGCTTTGCGCTGTAGCTCAGCCTCTGCTGGAGTCGATCTCTGCCTCTCCCCACCCCTCTCAGTGAAAGAAGACTAAGAGGGGTGGGGAGAGGCGGAGATGGGTGGAGATTGTTAAAGCTCTGCCTCTACCAGGAAGCGATCTCCAAATTTAGCCCCGGGAATTTGGGGGGGGGGTATAAATACATCGCTCTGCCGTGGGAATGCGGCGTTTCAGTTATGATCTTATTGCTTAAGAAAACTGGCAAGTAAAAAGAGGTCTTTTTTTATATAGCAAATATAGCATTCCTGCAGTTACAAACACCATAGGTCATGGAGTGAAATCATATGAAATTTCAGAATGTGTTTATGTTACACCTGTTGTGTAACTATTGTTTTTTTCTTTAAAAACAGTTAAGTTAAATTATCAGTTTCTTTAGCTATCATTATTCCTATACAATGGCACAGATATTTTATTGAAATAAACATTTGACTGATTGCTTAACAGGAAATTTCAGAAATAGAAAAGCTGGAGGCCATCCCGGCTCTATCAGAACTATCCATATCTGGAAACCCTGTAAGTACTTTTTGTTAGCAATCATTTCCTAGTTTTTCAATATCTCTGCTGCCACTGAAAGCTGATGGGAGAACGAGCCCGGCGCCATAGTGTCTTGTTACTAATAGATGTGGGGTGGAGCTTAGTGTGCATTCACCCCGCCTCCTCTGTGCCTCTGCTGCAGTATTCATACTGTCCTTATTAACTGTGATATCATATGACTGATAGATGTGGGACGGAGCTTAGTGTGCAATTACCCTGCCTCCTCTCTGCCACCGCTGCAGTATTAATACTGTCCTTATTTACTGTTATGTGACTGATATATGGGGCGGAGCTTAGTGTGCATTCACCCCGCCTCCTCTGTGGACTGCTGCAGCATTAATACTGTCCTTATTTACTGTTATGTGACTGATATGTGGGGCGGAGCTTAGTGTGCATTCACCCCGCCTCCTCTGTGTCACTGCTGCAGCATTAATACTGTCCTTATTTACTGTTATGTGACTGATATGTGGGGCGGAGCTTAGTGTGCATTCACTCCGCCTCCTCTGTGTCACTGCTGCAGTATTAATACTGTCCTTATTTACTGTGAAATGACTGATATGTGGGGTGGAGCTTTGTGTGCATTTACCCTGCCTCCTCTGTGCCTGCAGTATTAATATTGTCCTTATTTACTCTGACATGACTGATATGTGGGGCAGAGCTTAGTGTGCATTCACCCCGCCTCCTCTGTTCCTCTGCTGCAGTATTAATACTGCCCTTATTTACTCTGACTAGACTGATATGTGGGGCGGAGCTTAGTGTGCATTCACCCCGCCTCCTCTGTGCCACTGCTGCAGTATTAATACTGTCCTTGTTTACTGTGAAATGACTGATATGTGGGGCGGAGCTTAGTGTTCATTCACCCCGCCTCCTCTGTGCCTCTGCTGCAGTATTTATACTGTCCTTATTTACTGTGCTGGGCCTTGGTGTATGTTGGTGTTTGGGTACAATGCCAGCATTGCTATCCTGTGACCTCATTATTCATGGACCAGTACTGGGGTTAGGCAGTGATCACATGGCGAGGTGGAAGGAAGATATTGTATATAAACACGTGGGTTAAGCCCTCTTGCGCATACGCCGACCCCTCTTCTCTTGGCCTAAAAAAGCTATGACGTGCTGATTGGCTGAACCCTAATTGTGCCTTTGCCCCCCCCCCCCTTCCCCCTTCCTTGCATAGTGAACAAACAAGTGGGTGCTGAATGTGCCACTGAATGTGCTGCAGGAACTATAGCTACCTGTCCTCGCTCTGTCTTGCTTCCTCTATGGTCCCTTGCAGCTCAAGTGGACAGTTTGGAGAGTTGCCGGGAACACTTGCCCCCAGTGAGGACAGATAGCTATATCTTCTGCAACTACATCCCCCCAGATAGGCCGACCTGCCCCACATACTCACCTATGGAGAGGGAAGGCTCTGGGGCCTTTAGAGCCTTCACGATCCTCTTACCGTCCAGTACTGTGACCCCCATTTAAGTCTGCTGCCACGGGAGGCTTCAGAAGGCTTCAGGAGCCTGAGTGCTTTTGATGATGGGTGGCTCCGTACTACACAGATGCGAGTGTGTGCTTGCGCATGCGCAGTACGGAGCTGCCCAAGGGGATGGCGCTGAAAGGAGGGGACCTTGAGGGGATCAGGAAGGCTCTATAAGACCCAGAGCCTTTACTCTCCATAGGTGAGTATCTGTTTTTTTTGTTTTTTTTTACTTCAGACTTGCTTAAAAAAAAAAAGAAAGTCAGATACTTATCTCAGTAGAGGAAAGCCTCTGGCTCCTCCCCACTTCCTCCTCCAGACCATCACTTCTCACCAGGTCTCTCTGAAAGCTTGCTGCCGTGCTCCAGTCCGTGAATGAGCACGGCGGCACTGCGCAGGACGGGTCATGCCTGTACAGCAGCAAACTGTACTTGCGCTCAAGCAGTGCGACCGCAGCCATGTGAAGCACCTCAAAAAGATTTGGGGCGTCCCAGCGCTGAAACGGTGAGGGGGACGGGGGAAGCATCTGGATTATTCAGAGGCTTCCCTTTAGTGAGGTAAGCATACCTCCCAACTTTTGGAGTCAGGAAGAAGGGACACTAAGACACGCCCCTGCCATACCTTTAACCACACCCCCATTCTCAAAGCCACACCCCCTCCCTAATACAGTTTCCCCCTCCATCCTAAGCAGATATTGGCGCATGGAGCGACGGTAGGCAAGCTATTTAAAGAATAATCACAGCACACGTATGTATTAAAGGATATAAATTAGAGTAAACAGCTCTACATGAAGAGTTATGAATATATTAAATAAGAAAATAAAGACTGAAATGTGCAAAATATTAAATTCTTTATTTCTGGCAAAAACGTCACATATCAGAAATGTTAACACAGTGCCTACAAGTTCATAACTCTAGTCCCAGGACTATAAATGAAAAAAAAATACACAACTATCCCTAATTTGAACTTTCTCAGCCATTCTAGCTGAACTTGTGAACTAAGAATTTACAATACCTCTGGGTCAATCCTAATCCCAGGTCTGTGAGCATGGCATAAACAAGGATCCTTATCTCAGCTAACAACCTCTAACCCCATTTAGATGGTCTGTTTGAATTAAGGCATCTTAATGACATGTATTTATGCTTGAAAAAAAAAATCTGTTTTCCCTTTTGATGTTGCACGTATATAGCTGTCTGTACCACCAACCTGCAAACTAACAGGATATAAGCCCGACGAAGGCTGCAAAGCCGAAAGCTTGCTTATTTTTATTCATTTTTAGTTAGCCAATAAATGGTATCCTGATTTAAAACTTCTTGCTTTTACTGATGGCTAACACGGTACAATATCCTACTGCTACTAGTATCACAATATGGGTTATTAATAAAAGCAATAGCACAGAGGAGGAATGCAACCAATATGATTAATACATACAGGATTTCTAGCACTTCACAAGCATATTGAAAGATAAGCTATCCACCTCACTATTCAGATGCTCTGTAACCAGAGAGCCAGGGTAGAGATCCCTGTATCACTCTCTCTCAACTTCAAAGACATTCCTTGCTGAGCCTGGAGTTTTATGATGTTGTGCTGCTGATGAAGTTCAGTGTGAAGCAAGGCTGCAGAGTGTGATGTGATGCATGTATTTGTGTTCTCTGCAAAGACTCTGGGCAGTGAAACAGTTAACTGCAAACTCTCCTGCTCTGTGAAGAGGCCGGGACATTTGACCTGTGCCCCGTGATGCCTGATAGAGGCTGCAAATCCTTAGTGCCATGGTGAAACCGTGACACTTGGCCAGTCTGATTTGGGCACTTTTTTCCCTACAGATACAGTGTAATATTTAACGTCTTCATACGTCTGTTTGTCTTTAGTTGTCGCGAAAAATGTTCCATCGGCAACTGGTTATTCTCCGACTCCAGAACCTGCAGATATTGGATGGAATCGCCGTGACCAATGAGGAAAAGGCTCGGGCAGAGATGCACTTCCTGGAACAGCAAGTAAAGTTTCACTTCCTGTGTGAAATAACTTTATGTAGAGGCACATTTATAGAGAAGCAGTTTTCTGAAAAGAGATACCAGTTGTATAACTCCTTAGATTTGGTGAGGGCCAGCATCCACCAGGCCCCTATATACTCTCCAGGCCCTAGGCAACTGCCTAGAATTGCCTTGTGGAGGATGACAAATAGTTCGAGACAAGCAATATTTCTATGGCAGCGTCACAGATCCGGGTTCATTATTAGTATAATTAATCAGAACAAGGAGCGATCCTAAATGACGTTAGATTATTTATTTAAGTATTTATATAGTGCCGACATATTACGCAGCGCTTTACAGAGTATATTGTCTTGCCACTAACTGTCCCTCAGAGGGGCTCACAATCTATTAAAGAAAGGAAAAATTGTGCATTTGAGGACACCTGAGGTGAGAGGGGTGTGGAGGCTGACATTTATTTCCTTTTAAACCATGCACATTGCCTGGCTGTACTGTTGATCCTCTGCCATACTTTTAGCCATAGACCCTGAACAAGCATGCAGCAGATCAGATGTTTCTGACTGAAATCTGACTGGATTAGTTGCTTGTTTCAGGTGTGTGATTCAGATACTACTGAATCCGGATCAACAGGACTGCCAGGCAACAAGTATTGTTAAAAGGAAATAAATAATGCAGCCTCCATATGTCTCTCACCTCATGTTCGCTTTAAAGAGACTGTAACTAAAAAAGCCTCCTCTGGGGGATACTTACCTCGAGTTTTGTACAGCAGGAGATATTGGCAGCGCTTCCAAACAGGCTGCACCCGAATTGACTACCTGCAATATATGTGCAGAGCTCCACTATGTGGACTAAAATACACAACTTGCATTCAAAACAGGTACAGCAAAGGAGGAAGTTAGGACGTTCAAGGCATGTATTTAGCCCCTGTGGGGCTCTGCATGCCTATGTTGGTCTACAATTCAGTTGCAGCCTATGAGCCCTAACATCCTCCTTTGCTGTACCTGTTTTGAATGCAAGTTGTGTATTTTAGTCCACATAGTGGAGCTCTGCACATCTATTGCAGGTAGTCAATTCGGGTGCACCCTGTTTGGGAGCGCTGCCAATGTCCCCTGCTGTACAAAACTCATGTAAGTATACTTATGGCCAGTGGCGGCGCCACACTGGGGCTTACCCAGGCTTCAGCCCCAGCTGGTGGCTCATTAGCCCCCCTTAAAGCCCCCCCGCCGGCCGCCGCAAGTTCCGAGAACTTCCGACCTTACTGGCTGCACACAAGGAAGGTGCCAAGCCTGGGAGGAGGTCCTGGGCTTGCGCTAGCTGTGTCACTCACCCACCCACCAGAAATCAGTCACCGCCCCCCAGCCCGGGTGCTGGCTCAGCCACGCAGAGCGGCCCGCCCTGCAGGGTACGTTGCGTGTTGCAATATAAATGTGTGTCACGTGACGACGTCTGGCGTCACGTGACACGTGCAGCGCACTCTCCTCGCCTGCCCGCGCAGCTAGTTGCCGCCATCCGCCGACAGGAGACAGCCAGTCTCCACTCTCCAGCCAGCATTAAGTCACACCCAGTGACCCAGGCACCCGCGATGGCCAGCACTGCGCACAGCCAGGACTGGAGGCTGGAGCCGAGCCACTGCCAGTAGCCAGCCCAGAGCTCAGCACAGCAGCCAGCAGGACTCGGAACTCCGACAAGGCAGCTCAAGGTGGGTGTCCTGTCCTGTCCACTCCAGCCAGCCAACTGCCAAATTTTTTTTTTTGCACCAGGCAGCCACCCAGGCCTGAGCTGCCCTCCTGAGTCTAAGCTGAGCCCAGCACGGCACCACCCCCATCCACCACACCTGACTCTGAGCACCCATTTGGGGGGCCCCAGCCCACCCACCACCAGCCAGACCTGAGGCCTTCCCACCACCAGCCAGCCCTGAGCTGCCCTGGGGCCCCCAGCCCACCACCATCACCTGCCAGCCAGGCCTGAGCTTCCCTGAGGTGCCCCAGCCACCACCACCAGCCAGCCCTGAGCTGCCCTGGGGCCCCCAGCCCACCACCACCACCTGCCAGGCCTGAGGTGCCCCAGCCCACCACCACCAGCTAGCCCTGAGCTGCCCTGGGGCCCCCAGCGCACCAGCCAGGTCTGAGCTGTCCAGAGGTGCCCCAGCCCACCACCACCAGCCAGGCCTGAGCTGCCCTGGGGCCCCCAGCCCACCACCACCAACTGCCAGGCCTGAGGTGCCCCAGCCCACCACCACCAGCCAGCCCTGAGCTGCCCTGGGGCCCGCAGCCCACCACCACCACCTGCCAGGCCTAAGGTGCCCCAGCCCACCACCACCAGCCAGGCCTGAGCTGCCCTGGGGCCCCCAGCCATGTCTGAGCTGCCCAGAGGTGCCCCAGCTCACCACCACCTGCCAGGCCTGAGCTGCCCCAGCCCACCACCACCAGCCAGGCCTGAGCCTGAGGTCTCCAGCCCAACACCAGCCAGGCTTGAGCGGCCCTTGGGCCCCCAGCCTACCACCACCAGCCTGACTACATACTGGGGACATCTATACACCTGGCTACCTATACTGGGGACACTGGCTGTCTGTCATTATGTGCATTAACTGGTGAAACGCTGTCTCTCATTACATGCATTTACTGGGGGAACGCTGTCTGTCATTATGTGCATTTACTGGGGGAACGCTGTCTGTCATTATGTGCATTTACTGGTGAAAGGCTGTCTGTCATTACAAGCATTTTACTGGTGAAAAGCTGTCTCTTATGTGCATTTACTGGTGAAAGGCTGTCTCTTATGTGCATTTACGGGTGAAATGCTGTCTGTCATTATGTGCATTTACTGGTGAAAGGCTGTCTCTCATTACATGCATTTTACTGGTGAAAAGCTGTCTCTTATGTGCATTTACTGGTGAAAGGCTGTCTGTCATTACCTGCATTTACTGGTGAAAATCTGTCTGTCATTATGTGCGTTTACTGGTGAAAGGCTGTCTCTCAATATGTGCATTTACTGGTGAAGGGCTGTCTCTCATTACATGCAATTACTGGGGAAACGCTGTCTGTCATTATGTGGTCTGTCATTATGTGCATTTACTTCATTTTTTTTTTTTATGTAACATTACATTAGCTGGTGCAACTACATTAGTTAGCCCCGCCCACACAATGTTATGACCACGCCCACTTTTTTGCTGCGGCGCGCTGCGCGCGCCGCCAGTTCCCCTCTATGAGCCCCGCCTGCCAACCCTTGTGCCCCCTTTGAGCCCCCCCAAAAATCTGAAGCTGGAGCCGCCACTGCTTATGGCTAGCTGCATCCATGTGCTTCAATTTGCATTCAAATTATAGATTAGGACTAGTACATGATTTGCATCTGATTTGCATTCAAGGCATGTATTTAGCCCCTATGGGGCTCTGTATGCCTCTGTTGGTCTACAATTCAGTTGCAGCCTATGAGCGCTGTTATTTGTTTGATACTTACCTCGGCAGGGAGAAGCCTCGGGCTTCTCTGACTTCTGAAGCTTGTCGGAATCCAGCACTGGATCCCCCAAACCCCCCCCAACCCCTGACAAGCTTGACAGACAGTGATGTATTTACCTCTCCGTGATCCTGCGCAGGCGCACTAGTGGCTCTATGTTTGGGCTAGGCGGAAATAGTCGAGATGGATCGTATTCGATCTACTGCGCAGGCGCAAAGGACTCGTGTCTGCGCAGTAGAGCGGATACAATCGAGCTCGGTTATTTTCGGCTGAACCCGAACTGAGAGCCGCTAGTGCACCTGGGCAGGATCGCGGTAGGCAAATATTTACCTTGCCGCACTTCTGGGGGTCCAGCACTCTAACGGAGGGACGGAGGAGGACGAGGAAGCCTTGTTAGGATCCAGAGGCTTCCACCTCCCGAGGTAAGTATTCCCCAGAGGTTTTTTTTTCAATATACAGATTCCCTTTAAAGAGGAACTCCAGCCTAAACAAACATACTGTCATTAAGTTACATTAGTTATGTTAATTAAAATAGATAGGTAATATAATCTCTTACCCACCCTATTTTAAAAGAACAGGCAAATGTTTGATTTCATGATGGCAGCCATCTTTTTGGTTGAAAGGAGGTGACAGGGTGCATGAGATACAGTTCCAACTGTCCTTTGTCCTGAGCACCTCTCCCAGTTGCTAGGCAACGTGAATAACAACATAGAAAATCCCACCATGCTCTGCACAGCATCAGGGAAAAAAAGCCCAGGCTTCTTTTCTTTAATGGGTGGAGCTTAGCTAAAAATGCAGCTAAAAATGATGCTTTGGTAAGAAAAACAACGTTCTGATGCTGTGGAACTGTTAAAGAAACACCAAGCCTTTTCAGTGCTGCTGAGTTTTAGTCCGGAGGTTCACTTTAAGGATTAAATAATAACTAATAAACAATATAGCCCACGGTATGAAATAAATAGAAAAATGGTGAAACGAATAATTCCTTGTATTTTGTTCCTCATTGACTAAATATTTTAAATTCATTATAAAATATTTGTGTTTCATTTGTTTGACTGGGTTTTATCAATCTATACTTTGAAAAATAAATGAAGTAAAGGCCGAAAGTGATTCCAGTTTGCAGGGCTAAAATCTTAAGCATGGTACATACATCCAATTTTGATTGGCCAATTTTACCACTTCCATGTAGTTTGTGAGCTTACGCACACAATCAGCTCAGAGTGTTCGAACACTATTCACTGTCACTCCATGGAGGTGATAAAATTAGCCAGTTATTGGCCAATTAAAATTGAATGTGTGAACCGGGCTATGAACGAAGCACACAATGCGGCCTATCCACCAGATGCAGGTAATATTACCGTGTGCGCACAGCGCAAGGCTATAGTTCTGTAGAGTCATTTTTTCACCTTATTTTTTCCCAGGCATTATTGGGCGCAAACCCTGTGATGGAAATGGTGTATCCAGCTTCCACGCTCATTTTGGCAAAACCGCCACCGTTACGCATCACCAACGTCTGCCTGCCAGGCGGCATCCACCACTTCCCCGGGTCAGATCTTCATTTAAATAATCCACAAGACGACCTCTTTCCGAATGACTCCAATAAATGTAAGTAAAAGAGCCTTCCATTCCCCGCTCGCCTCTCCCCTCCTCTAAATCGCAGCCGAGCGTTCGTATAGCGCACATATGTTAATGGATGTTAAACACGGCAAATCATAATCATGCGGTTAATTCAGGCTTTCATCCCCAGCCGCACACTCAGAGCCCCGCGGTCGGCCGGCTCAGAGCCCGGCTCCTCTTAAGTGCTCATTTCTGCAGAAATTATATTCCGCCAAGAGATGTTGACATAATTGAGCTCCCCTAAACACGGCTTTTCCTTTTAAACACCGCGTATTAAAATCACCGAGACTAATTTCTAAACGTAGGCCTAATGCTTAGAAACAAAAATGTCAATCAGCGGCAATTAAAGGAGGACAAAGATGTCAGCCCGCAGCAATTAAGCAGACATCCAAAACAGCCTTGCTGGGGATTAATGAAAATGTGTTTTTATAGATACTTCATCAACACGGCCGTGGCGTGTGCTATCCGCGTACAATGCCGTCCTGCGTGTTTTGCATGCACACAGCCCGTAGGGGAGCCTGATAAACACAGGCTTTCAGAGCAGCAGGTACCCAACGCTCAACGCTTGGTGGAATTGTTGGCATCACATCGGAAAGCTACCAGGGTTCTGTGTTTCAATTTTTATTGTACGCTGATGCTTCCTGCAGTGCACAAGCGCTTTCGGTGCCCGTCTGAAGATATATAGGCAGTGTCATTTTTTTGATACTAGAACACAGAATGCATTGTGCTATACAGACAAACAAGGGAATCATGGGGTTTCCACAGTCAGCACTATTACTAATTTTATGAATTTCTATAGCAACGCTTCACATCATGAGTCCATCATCACTATCTGTCCCTCAAATAACAAAAAAAAACACCCTTGATGATTGAACACCATGAACTGTTATATAAATGAGAAGTGTAATGTCTTACTTTCTCAGAAAGACAAACCAATTAATTAATGGAAAGTTGTTTTTTTTATTCATCCACAATACACAACGCATTTCACGGGTCTTTGCCCGCTTCCTCGGGTCAATGAAAGTGCCTGAAGAGCTTTGGTCACAACCAGGAGCACCGTAAATTTTAACTGCTCACACTTCTCATTTATAGCAATACTAACCTTACCCATGTTCTTTTGGCCATGCTAACTGTACAATTCGTGGTACTCTGCTGGGGTTAGTAATGGTAATATTGCCGTGTGCTGCCTGGCAACGTTAATGGCAGTCCAAGCATTAGGCCCAGTGTCCCTTACCATAGTCTGAGGCCAGTTTCTGGGAAAGCCAATTCACCCATCAATACATTTTTGGCATTTAGAAAAAAAATTGCCGGGGGAACCCACATAAATATAAACTCCAGGCAGAACGGGTTTCTTGGCTGATATTCATACCTGGAACCTTATTCTTACAATGTGAGTGTGCAAGCCATCATGACAGCCAAAAGCAAATGCCCAGTACAGGCCCGGATTGACTTCACAGGAGCCTATAGGCACAGTTGTCCTGGCACCTTAAGACTTTGCCCTACATGAACCTACAAACCTCCACTGATCTGCACCGCAAGTGTGCTGACTGTCCCAGCTGTCACATCTCCCTTACTTCCCTTGCCCATCATAGGTAGCTACAGGTGCCCTTAGTGTTAGGTAGCAGAAGTACCATCAATATTATGTGCCTAAAGATGCCCTTTAGTATTAGGTAGCTAGTGGAAGCTCAGTAGCTAGAGGTGCCCCTGACTAAAGGGAGGTCTTATCAGTGGAATGCCAAGAGCCGGATGAGTAACCCCTAATTGACAGTCTCATCAGGACTCTGCATCACGAAGGAGGAAGACGCTCAGGGAGGGGAATGAGCTGCCTTTCCATCATCAGGCGCCTGTAGGCACATGCCTACAGTGCCTTATGGTAAATCCGGCCCTGGCCCAGTAAATAGAAGACTGACGCGTCAATTGGTTTGTGAAAAAAGTAACAAAAATGTTTGGTTTGGAAAGCATGAAAAGGGGTTACAACTCTTTCAGCTTAAAGGGATGAGAGATCCAGGGACAGTAGTTTCAGCATTCGCCATAGGCGCTGTTTTTCCTAGATACACCACTGCAGGGGTTAAACAGATGTGTCTGCTGTTGAGAGGGGTTCAAGCTGTGAAAGAACATCGGCTGGTGAGAGGTGGAAGTCCAAAACAGTTCAAGAACCAGGCACCACCCATAGGTACGGCAAGGAACTGCAGGTCTGGTCAAATATGTGAAACAGCCACTTGCTGGTGGACAGTGAAAGTTCAGCAGATTGAATGACAGTGCCACCAGTAGGTAAGACCAAACATTTCACAGTGTGCAGTATTTGCACTCAGATGTGTTTTTCTCAGCCACACAGAGTTTTACGATCTCTATCGGTGAGGAACGGTACACGGGTTGGTTTATAACCTGATATGCCAAGGCGATCGATCCTTATCCGATTGGAATTCTATTGAATAGTGATAGATAGTAATAGATTCCTACCCTACAGTACATATCAAGCTTAATTTTGATTGTTTTCACCAGAAAGCTATCCAGCGTTGATCAAACCTCAAGCATTGTACTCAGTGCAGCGCACCACTATGGGCAATCGATCTACCAATACTCTTGCCTTGCTCACCTTGTGCAAAGATTGTCCAACATGTCTGACTGGACTTTAGAATGAAAAACTACAAAAAATAATTGAAAGTGAATTGATTGGATATGTTAATGGACCCATACACCAAACAATTTTCCCTCCAATATACAGCAGATTCGATCACTATGATCGAATCTGCTGTGAAATCGTTGCGCAAACGCTGACCGAACGATCGATTTCCGTCCGAAATCGATCGTTCCCGTCGATCCATCCGCACGGAAGATTTCTCTCGATCGCCGGCGGGTCGGGAGTGCGTCGATAGCAGCGTTCGAATGTCCAACGACTGACGCTAGCGACAATACATTACCTGTTCCTCATGGCTCATGTCCCTGCTGTCACCGCTGCTCCTTCTCCGCTGGGTTCCGGCAGGCTTCACTTCTTCCTGTCCCGACAGGAAGTTTAAACAGTAGAGCGCCCTCTACTGTTTAAACTTCCCCGGACAGGAAGTGAAGTGAAGCTGGAGCCTTGGAGCCCAGAGCAGAGAAGAAGACAGCGGAGACTGGGGGACTCACGCCGGCCGGATCAGGTAATGTATAGCTGGCGGGGGGTGGGGGCGGTGGCAGCTTCACAGATGGTGAATCGATTTCATGCTGAAATCGATTCACCATCTGTTTGCAGTAAAGGCAGCCATACAATCCCTCTCTGATCAGATTCGATCTGATGGCAAATTGACCAGTGTATGGCCACCTATAGAGCAATAGATGACTGGAAGAATAGAACAGAAAAAAATCAATATGTGTATGGCTAGACTTAGGCTACAGTCTGACTGTAGAGAAAATGTAATTTAGATGTCTGGATTCCTGACCCTGAGAGAAAAAAGGAACACTGACTAGTTCTCTGTAGGATTGGGACAATGATAAAACATTTCTAAAGTCTGGCATTTGTAATGCCAGACTACACAGGTGGCTTTTCCAGACTAAGCTGGTGCCTTTTCAGTTTTTTAGATTCTTGATGGTGTGTGGCAAGGTGTTCCAAAGGGTAGGGGCAGCATGACAGAAGGCTTCGTATCCAAAGATTTTGAGTTGGACTCTGGGGGGTGGTCAAGTTATTAGATCTTCTCGATCTGAGGCTGTGGGGGGTAGACAGTCCATACACATTTCTCACCATGTCACATGCCTTCAGATACCCTTTATTTGCACTAGAGTATAAGTACTTTAACCTCCCTAGCGTTCTGGACGAGCTGAGCTCGTCCAGAGACGATAGAGGGCACCGCTCAGGCCCCGCTGGGCCGATTTTGATAATTTTTTTTCAAACACTTTGCTAGCTGCATGTTTGCCCCGATCGCCGCCGCAGATCCGCCGCTACCCGACGCGAAAGAGGGCCCCTCCCCCCCGCAAACCCCGTGCGCAGCCTGGCCAATCGCCGGCAGGCTGCGCTTTGGCGTGGATCGGGAGTCCCAGTGACGTCACGACGTCGATGACGTTGATGACGTCACTCCGATCGTCGCCATGGCGACGGGGGAAGCCCTAAAGGAAATCCCGTTCAGAATGGGATTTCCTTATGGGCGTGATCGCCGGCGGCGATCAGAAGGATCAGAGGGAGAGAGGAGGAAGGGGAGAATCATGTAGCTAGCGCTAGGCTAGCTACATGATAAGAAAAAAAACCGGGCGAAAAAAAACCTTGAAACGCCCAGCAGGTTAATATACCTATAACAATGTTATTTCAGATGTTTAGATTTAGAACTATTACTACAGTTGTGACCTTGACACACCCTGGGCTGTGACCTCAGTCCTTCTGTAAAGCACCTGTCCACTGCTGCACGTCACAGCCTGCAGAAACACCCAAATAAGCTATACAATGGAATGTCGTAGCACAATATACACAGTCATTCCGTGTCCTTGTTTTTTCCTATAGCACTTCCAGGCTATGGGAAATTACATGGGGGTGGCTATTTGAAGACTGATTGCAGGCTGAATAGATTTTTGTTCTTTCTGTTCCAGACAAGAAATCCAAGAATAATCCTCGCAGTGGGAATCCTGAAATTGCTTTTAGGCCGTTCAGAGCAGCCGCGCCAAATATCTCTACACCATACCTGACTCAGCAGCAGGCTGGCCCGTATCGAGGGGCTCAAGTGGGCGGCTTAGAACACGAAGGAAGGTGAGTGCAACACAAACCAATACTTACAGGTATGCTACGACTGTGGCAGCCCATAAGTCTCAGTCCCAGTAAAACACCTCAGCTGTGGTGACTGGTCTGCTACATATAAATGAAATGCAAGATTATAGGAGGAGGCTCCCCAATTGTGATGCAATATGTAGTGAGCGGAGATCAGTAATAGGAAAAGTCTTACCTCGTGATAAGAGGTTAAAGGGAACCGGGCATCATTTTTAACTCCCAGGGCAGCTTTCATTTTATCTCATCTTAAAACAGGCAGTATCCTTCTACCTCCTCAGTCTGCAAGGACAGGACAGAGTAGCAACATATGATGGAAGGCAGATAAGAAGTCACCTAATTAGACTTAATTACCCACAGAAAACATTAGTCACACTTGAATTTCACACCTAGCCCGGATAATGGGAGCAAAAAGGTAGCAGGGGGTGAATGTCTCAAACATGGCAGCCCTTTCAGCTAAAGTCTGAATTTCACCTCCCTCCACGTTGCTACAGCTCAGAGGGGGAATAGTATTTAGTGTCACTGGGGTTATTAAGCGGCAGCAGGGCGAGCCTCTGAGTCCGTCAGGAGAAAAAACACGATATAACTGTTCTGTGTCTTGTCTTTATTTGTATATATAAAAAAACTTCTAACGGTAATGCATGATTTTTACGGTACCCACATATGTTTTCATTTACAACTTGTACCTTCTCTTTCGTTGCAGATCACATGGAAACGGAAACCTCCGCCAGAATCGGATGTAAGATCGGAGAAGGAAACAGCCAACAGTGGCCTCCCTGCAAAATTAGAAAGGGAGCCCCATGCAATCCACGACAATAAGAGAGAGTGGTCACTACCGATCTTGGGCTTAGCCAAATAATGGGCATAACATAAAAATTGGATTCACTAGGCTACTGTATAAGATGTTTTTACTCATACATTATGTCTCGTTCATAGATGGGCTTCAAGCAAGCATCGCTGCTCCTCATTCATCCGCTTCACTTATGGTGCTTAGGAAAAACATGAAGTTGCAAATATTTACTATATTTTTTGGGACTATAAGACTCACTTTTCTCCTCCAAAAGTGGAGGGAAAACATTACTGCATCTTATAGTGCAAGTGCAGGGAGTTCCTGACTTGTGAATGCCTGCCAATATGAATCTCCAACCAGCCGCAATATCGAGGACTCCCTGTGCTGTGCCCATGCAGAGAAGGACACAGGGGGACAAACAGAGGACTTAGAGGGACACAAAGGGGCATAGAGGAGGACACATGGGGGGCACATGGGGGACAGAGGAGGACACAGGGAGACACAAGGGGGCATCAGGTACAAAGGGGGCATAATCCACAAGATAAATAAAACAAATCTTATGCGCTTAGGATAAAAAACAATGATACAATTGCAAACGTGGTTCGCGTCTCAATATTGCTGTGGTTACAATAAAAGTCAAACTGATTCTAAAAAGTCCGCGCTCACAATCTAGGTTAAGAAACAAATGGAGTCTCACTGTCCTTATTCGGGTTGTCCACAGACCATCCCGGTCAGGGTTCGCACTGTAAGTGCCCTTGGTGCTCCAAAGATGTATCAGCCAAGATTCACGTTATATGCAAAAGAGAAATAAAACAAACATAGTGTGGCACTGTATGCACTATGAATTTTCCAATACCTCTCCAAAGTGTAGACCTCCGTCACCTAGCACACCACACCAACTGTGCCTGGACACCCCCCAATGTGCCCGCACTCACCCTGTTACCCTCCTAAATATCCGGAGGTGGGAATGATAGCTTTTGGGGGTAGAGGTTATCCACACTTTCCGAGGCTCAGCAATCCACTTGTTCCATAAACAGCACTATGACTGAAAGACACTCTGATAGTGTAAAACCATAAAACTTTTAATAGCTAAAAAGTAATGCACTCACATGCGGTAGGAGTATCAAGCGCATATAGGATACAAGGTACAGTCCCCGGGCAGCTGTCTCAATCCGCGCTGTATCAGATCCACGCTCCTCCGCTCGTATCTCCGTGCACTTCCGGATATGTTGCCTGCTGGTCACGTGTGCCGAAGCTCCGCCCAATGCATTTCGTCAATAGATGACTCATCAGGGGCTGTCGGCACACGCTAGACCAGCGTTTAAAAAGGGACCCCGCCCCTCCCTCTCCGTCTACGAGAATACAATAAAAATAAGAACTGATCCAATTTTAATAAAAAAGGGAATCCTCAGCAACTATAGAATGAGACAGTTGCTTGACAATTGAAAAACCTGCACTAATACAAGAATCCACCTATACTATGCGCACACCCCAATCCCCCTACCATACATATACAATCTTCCACGATTATCCTCAAATCTATGTTTACCAGATCAACTCAAAATTCAGAGTGCTACATGCTTATACATTTTCCCTACTAACAAACCCTATCCCTATACACAGTATAGCAGCAAATCTCTACCCCTGAGGTATACTGTTTTTATGTACAAACGGTAGGGGACAACTACACTGTAAATACCTTACAGGATTATGAATTATTAATAAAGCAATTGATGTCAAGATCCACATTTAATCCTTTAGGACTTAAGGTTTCCATATCGAATATCCAGCGCGTTTCTTTTTTAGAGATTTCACGTAATTTATTGGATCCTCTCCAGGCTGGCTGGAGTTTCTCTACCCCACAGAAAAACATCTGGCTAGGGTTGCACTGATGTACTTTTTTGAAATGTAATGAAACACTGTGCAACTCAAACCCCTTACGGATATTAGAGATGTGTTCTCCAATCCGTTCTTTTAAAGGTCTGGTTGTGCGGCCAACATATTGGAGGCCGCAATTACACCAGATGACATACACAACATAGGATGTGGCACAAGTAATGAAACTTTTAATTTCAAAGGAACGGCCATTAGCACCAGAGACAACTTTTTGTATCTTAACCCCTTTGGCTTCCCTACAGCACTTGCACCCTCTACAGGGAACAAATCCCTTTGTTTGCCAACCTCCCCTTTTTAAACGCTGGTCTAGCGTGTGCCGACAGCCCCTGATGAGTCATCTATTGACGAAATGCATTGGGCGGAGCTTCGGCACACGTGACCAGCAGGCAACATATCCGGAAGTGCACGGAGATACGAGCGGAGGAGCGTGGATCTGATACAGCGCGGATTGAGACAGCTGCCCGGGGACTGTACCTTGTATCCTATATGCGCTTGATACTCCTACCGCATGTGAGTGCATTACTTTTTAGCTATTAAAAGTTTTATGGTTTTACACTATCAGAGTGTCTTTCAGTCATAGTGCTGTTTATGGAACAAGTGGATTGCTGAGCCTCGGAAAGTGTGGATAACCTCTACCCCCAAAAGCTATCATTCCCACCTCCGGATATTTAGGAGGGTAACAGGGTGAGTGCGGGCACATTGGGGGGTGTCCAGGCACAGTTGGTGTGGTGTGCTAGGTGACGGAGGTCTACACTTTGGAGAGGTGTTGGAAAATTCATAGTGCATACAGTGCCACACTATGTTTGTTTTATTTCTCTTTTGCATATAACGTGAATCTTGGCTGATACATCTTTGGAGCACCAAGGGCACTTACAGTGCGAACCCTGACCGGGATGGTCTGTGGACAACCCGAATAAGGACAGTGAGACTCCATTTGTTTCTTAACCTAGATTGTGAGCGCGGACTTTTTAGAATCAATAATCCACAAGATGCCCCTTCACCATGGATGCACCAGGTTTAGTATATATTTTTTCCCCTGGTTTTTGTCCTCTAAACATAGCTGCGTCCTATGGTCAGGAGCATCTTCTTGTCCGAAAATACGGTAATTGAAAAAAAAAGTACAATTTACTGTTCTAAGCAAGCAGATATTACTAGTAACAGGTAGATATACAGTATCCCACAAACGTGGGTGCACAGCTCACATTCTTGTAAATATTTTATTACAGTGGAACCTTGGTTTGGTTTGTGAGCATAATTCATTCCGGAAACAGGCTTGTAGTCCAAAGCACTCTTATATCAAAGCAAATGTCCCCTAAGGATTTATGGAAACCCAGATTTATAGAAAAAAAATATTTAATAGAAAATACTATACTGTATAAAGTAAAAATGTAAAAGAAGACTTTTGCTATAACTAACAGAATCACTGCTATCCGTTGGCTCGCCACAACCAATTTTTCTGTGTGTGTGTGTGTGGCTTTAAAGTGGACCTGAACGCCGAACTTCCTCTCTGCTCTTAAAGATACACAACAGCATAATAGCCTTCATCGAAAAACATTTCTTTGTTACAGCTGATACAAATCCTAAAATAAATCGGCACTGTTTCTACTTCCTGCTTTCATGGAAGCAGACATATTGTTAGCCTGTGCTTTCAAATGAGCTTATCTGCCATCTCTGCCATGGCAGTCATGTGACACAGGGAGAGATCAAATCAGAACTTGTGATTAGACACAAATGACTGGGAATTAAACATGCTAAACTCTTTAAATACATATGGGGTGCATTTCTCTATGTTTTCCTTCTGTCCTGTGCAACAGTTCAGGTCCACTTTAAAGATGAACTGCAGTAAAAATAACATAATGAATAAAACTGCTTATTTTTTACAATATTCATTTACAGATTATTGAGTCTGTGCCTAGTTTACCTATTGTAAAATCTTTAATTCTCTTTTTTTACTCTGGAAAAAAATGTACATCTTATTTGTATATGTTTTTACATATTTTAAATTTTACAAATTTTTGCCATAGTGCCCCTTCAAACAGGAAACTTATCCCATGACAGTTGCTTTTGCCTACTTTTAAGGATTTTATGGAAATCTGACATTGTACAGTCCCTACTCTCAGATTAAGTACAATTACAGGCAGTCCCTGGGTAACAAACCAGATAGGGACTATAGGTTCGTTCTTAACCTGAATCTGTTCTTAAGTCAGAACACTGTGCCATCTCTGTCCCCTGTACCTCCCCTCTGTGCCCCCCTGTACCTCCAGTGTCCCCCTCTGTGTCACCTCTGCCCTCTGCACATGCTTATACAAGTTTAAAAGTCATTTTTTTCTTTGAATTTTTTTTAATCGATTTTCTCAAAAACTATAAGTCCAATTTGAAAAATGTTTTTTTGGCTTGTTTTCATGGAAACACAGAATCTATGCCGTTCGTATCAGCGGGTCGTTCGTAAGTCGGGCGTTCATAAGTCGGGGACTACCTGTACTGTATATACTTCAGTATAAGCCTAATTTTTGGGCCCAAAAATGTGACCCAAAAGTGGGGGTCTTATACTTGAGTCACTACTCTTTGAGTAGCCACCTCAGTGCCCCCACTATATACACAGTGGTGCATCATCTGAGGGAGACCAGACACCTGACATTTCCATGGGAGGTCCCAGCTAACCTCATCTCGAGTTGTAGCCTTGGAAGGCATACAGGGACAGTCTACTGAACGATGAGAATCCTTGCATTCCTAAATCAAGTTTTAGATACATGACTGTGGCTCTGCTTTCTTTGCTTTATCTTTATGCCAGCTTAAACTTTGCAACAGGAGTTCTTTGCACGTCCATCTCCATTGTAGGCCTATGTTCTGACTTATTATTGCAATCTGCTGAATTTTTGCTGCTTGTCTAATATATGGTTGTGCCGGCCATGGCTGTGAGTGGTGTTGTGGTTGTGGCTTTTGCCACCACCGGTTTATACTCAGGTCAAACATTTTTTCAGTTTTTAAAGGTAAAGTTGATGGGTCGGCTTATACTTGGGTTGGATTATACTCAAGTATACCGTATATACTCGCATATAAGCCGACCCGCATATAAGGCGAGGTACCCACTTTTCCCTCAGAAACCAGGAATAAGTGATTGACTTGCATATAAGCCCCCTCCCCAGTAAAGCACCCACCACAGTAGCCAGATGTTCCCCCAGTACAAGTCAGCCCCCCTCCCCATAGCCAGATGTGCCCCAAGGATGATACAGCTGTATCTCAAGACGTCCCTAGATGGCGTCATAGATATGAGACACAGTGATTGGCACACAGGAAGAATCCCCAATCATTGCACCGCTGACTCGCTGCTTGCACGCTCCGTTCTGCAAGCCAGGGGACAAAGGTAGTCTTTAGCAGCGCACTCTGCACACTATTTTGCAGAGGATAGGGAAGGGGCACAACAGGTAGCCAGCTGGCAAAAGCAGGATAACTACTGCATGATCAATACACTCCTCTGCCAGTAACAAAAACTGCTCCACCATCCGTTCTGCTCCACTGACTCGCATATAAGCTGAGGGATTAACTTGTAAGCACATTTTTGCCTTAACTCTCTTGGGCATGGAGGTCACTAGAGCTTCACAGGTTGCCACTGGAATCCTCTTCCACTCCTCCGTGATGAAGCTGGTGGATGTTAGACACTTTGTGCTCCTCCTCTTTCTGTTTGAGGATGCCCCTCAGATGCTCAGTAGGTTTTAGGTCTGCACACATGCTTGGCCAGTCCAGCACCTTTACCTTCAATTACTTTAGCAAGGCAGTGGTCATCTTGGACATGTGTTTGGGGTTGTTATTATGTTGGAATACTGCCCTGCTGTCCAGCTTCCGAAGGGAGTGGATCATGCTTTGCTTCAGTATGTCACACTACATGTTGGCATTCATGGTTCCCTCAATGAAAGGGACTCATGAACCTTCAAACTATGAAACTCCCACCATGGTGCTTGACAAGACAGCCTTGTCTTTTTACTCCTCACCTGGTTGCTGACACACATACTTGACACCATCTGAACAAATCAAGTCAGGACATGGTTCCAGTGACTGATATCCTTAGTCTGCTTGTCTTCTTCAAACTGTTAGCGGGCTTTCTTGCGTATCATCTTTAGAAGAGGCATGCTTTTAGGACGACAGTTATGCGGACCAATCTGATGCCGTGTGCAGCATATGGCACTGACAACCTGACCTCCACCTGCACTCAGCTTCTTTTGGTCAGCCATGGCGAGGCCTGTTTTGAGTGGGACCTGTCCTGTTAAATAGCTGTATGGTAAAGATAATCTTTATGTAGAGCAACAAAAAAAGTTAAGATTCTCAGATTCTTCTGCCATGAGGTGCAATGTTGAACTTCCAGTGATCAGCACGAGAGAGTGTTGGAGTGATAACACCAAATTAAACACACCTGAGGCCTTATAATACTAACAAGTAACATGACCATGATTATTTTGGTGGGACAGCAAATCTACACTGTTACCAAAGCTGACTACTTTATGTTGTCTCAAAGTGTCATAATCTTCAATGTTGTCCCATGAAAAGGTATACAAAATATTTACAAAATTGTGAGGGATGAACTGACTTTTGTGAGATACTGTAAATCCTAGGTTCTCAACGCATGGCACGCGTACCCTTGGGCTGGTTATAGGGGGTAAGGTACTTGAACTTGTTGCAGCCATTCTATTACAGTGAGTTTTAAAGATGGATTGTCAGCCATACAATCCCATTCCAATTAGCCACTGTTCTGTGTTTATTATGTAGTCTGCATCCTGACCCTGCATTGCAAGCATTCCAATGTAATCATAAATGTGTCTGCTGTAATTAATCTTATTTCAGTTAGCCTGGCTCTCTTCTAGTACACTGCCAGGGAGAGGGAAGCTTGTTATTTCCCCTCTGACATTCCTGCTCCTCAATGATTGGCTGAGGGCAGTTCAGTGTGACACGAGGCTGAGAAGGTAAATACACCTCACCCCTCTGCAGAAGCTGCTTAAATACGATCTATGCTGTGCTCACATGTGTTTACAAAGCAAGTTAGATATGACAGTGCAGTTCCTAGTTCAGAGCTCAGTGTGGAGGAGGGCAGACAATGCATACACAATTTTAGGCAGAGGAGAAAAAAAAAAGTAAGGAAGGAAATTACATCAGGATTGGCTTCAGTCAGAGGTAGTAAAGATGGAATATGCCTGGAACTGTTTTCTCTTTATTTACTATAAAGAATTCACTGTAATGAACACGTGGACAGTACAATACATATATGACATAAGTAGAACAAGCATTTATCTGCTTGTATATGCGTTTTTTTTCTCCTGGGATAGTATGGCTGTCCCTGCTGCTTTAAGGTTTCAATCATTTTAAATATTATAAAAAAATAGCCCAAATATATTTTTAGTTAAGCAAATGCCTAAAGGAATTTTGAAAAACATTCATATGCAAATATTGAGTACTCCTAACAGACTGCAAACACTCTCGTTCATACAGGGGTGCATGCCTTTAATAATGTTGAGAAACACTGCTGTAGATGGTATGTGCATCTTAACAAAGGCAAGTAGATAATTCCGCAAAATACGAGGCACGCTACACATGCATGGAAAACAGAGGAAAAAGAATTGGAATGAGTGTCAAGAATCTGTCACAACAGATAGTGGGTGGGGTCAAACTATGGGCACGTTATAAATGTATGGGAACCTAGCCAGTAGGAATGATCAATGAGATGCAAATATTTCCATTTTTATGCAAATATATGCAGCATGAAAATGGACCAGTCAATTTAAACCTGGGTGGGACTTGATTGGTCCATTTTCAAGCTGCATATATTTGCATAAAATTTACATAATTTTGCACAAACTGGGAAATATTTGTATCTCATTGATCATCCCTACTAGCCAGGGTATAGCTAGAAGTCACTGTGTTCCCAGCAAAGCTTTGGATGGAGCTCCTTTACTAGGGGAAAAAACATGAGGAAAACTCAAGAAAAGGTCCTAATTACCATACAGTCAGCCATCATTATAATTATTATTGTGTAACTATATAGCACTGATACTGATATCTTCCACAGTGCTTTACAGAATACATAGTCAAGTCAATGACTGTCCTCAGAGGAGCTGATCTAACCCTAGCATGAATTACAATGGATCACTGTGTGGGTGCTGTTGGCATCATACAAAAATGATCTTACAGACTCTCCCAGCTTCTTCGTGACGGGATAGGGCTTCCTGCAGCCATCCACGCTTCTCCAGGACTCTAGGCAGCTGTCCCTTCCTTTCTAGTTCTAAGAGTTTTAAGTGGGGGTGGGGCTTTCTCTGAGCAGGGGGTGGGGCTTCTTTCAGCAAGCCACTCCCTCCTCCACTGCTTAGTTTCCCAGGTGGGGGTAGGACTTTTTCTGAGGAGGGGGTGGGTCTTCTTTCAGTAAGCCACTCCATCCTCCACTTAGTTTCCCAGGTGCGGTACAATAAATCATGGGAGTATTGAGATGTAGCTCCAAGAGGTCATGGGGCCCTCGAGCGGCTGCACAGCATGCAGTGGTGTATGTCTGCCTGTGTGTAGCAATAGTAGATGAGGCCGGCACCGTCCATGAATCTCAATGCTCTTTTATTAATAGGATGACATAGCAGTATAAAGCAGCAACATTTCAAGGCTTACGCCTCTTTCTCAAGCTGAAGCTGTATGTCAAATATCAGTTACAAAGTCACAACATTTAGTTCACTTATATAGCATACGTGGTTATGAACAGCCAATAATACTCTCTGATTCAAACTCACCAATCATAATAGCCCTATATCTAGCGGACCTGATGGGGAACTACTAGGCTGCTCTAAAGATTGGACCTTTCAAATGGATTCCCTCCCACCCTCCACACACCCACCTTAGCTGCGAGCTAACCGCTCCGTGGGCGTCCACCTCCACTTCCGCTCTGTCAGTACCGCCCAGAGCGGACCTGACAGGAGACAATGTGGGATACCGTGCGTCTGGTCGCGCGCATGCGCGTCCTCGGCACGTACAGTGACGCACGCGTTGTAAACATCCGCGTACGTCACATGCTGGAAAAAGAGCAGAAGCTCGCAGCCAATAGGGTGCCACCTGCGCAGTGCGGCTCAGTAGTCACATACTACTGCGCACATGCGTCTAACAGGACATTTACTCCATATTCACATGGCTAATTAACATATATAAATAAATATCAAATATAGAGCACCGCATATAATGACGATAGCAGAAACGGACACATAGGGAAACAGGATAAGATAAGAGACAATAGCTGAGACACATTCTTTTCAAAGCTGTAAGAGGATTATTTCTAATCTGATTGTTATATATGTTTGTTAGGATTGCGCCAATCTATATATTGAGGCTGCTCACAATGGAGAAAGGGGAGCCAAAAACCTATATAAACTTTATAAAAAGGGTAATAAATCAAATTCTCTATTGAGTCCCCTTGGCTCCATTGTGTCCAGCCTCTTAATCCAAAATGCCTCCCTCAGTAACAGTCTCCTGTTACGGTCCCCTCCCCTTCTTAAAGGGGCCACTTGTTCAATTATCATGTATCTAAGTTGGCTAACATGGTGTCCAGCTTCTGCAAAATGGTACGCCACTGCCTGGTCCACTAGTTTTTCTCTGATAGCATGTTTGTGAGAGGATAATCGCATTTTAATTTTTTGTGTGGTTTGCCCAATATATAGCAAGCCACACGGGCATTTCAGGGCATATACCACATAATCTGAATCACAAGTATACCATCCTCTAATCCTAAATTTAGTGCCACGATGTGGATGTAGCAATGTGTCGCCCTTAATTACAGAGCTGCAGTGGACACAGTTGAGACAGGGGTATGTCCCCCGCCTCTTGGTTATCTGTTGTCGTTGACCTGTAATATTCATGTCAGCATGTACTAGTCGGTCACGTAACGTAGGGGGTCTCTTATACGATATAAGTGGAGGATTCCTGAAGTATTCAACCTCAGGAAAGCTCTCTTTGAGTAAGTACCAATGGCGTTTAATAATTTTAGAGATGTTATGGCTTTGTGTGTTATATTTGGTAACAAAGGGGATACGGTCGCGATTATGTCGTCTACTTCTCTGTCCATCATCATGTGTCTCTGCTCTAGCCCTAGCGCTAGATATGATATCTGTTGGATAGCCTCTTGATAAAAATTTATTTTGCATCTCCTCCATCCTTTCCCTACGCACACTCTCGTCCTCAACTATGTGTCTAATCCTCTGAAATTGGCTAATTGGTACCGACCTCCTTGTAGCCCCCTGATGGGAACTCCCGTAATGGAGAAGGGAGTTCACATCCGTTGGCTTAACGTAGAGGTCGGTTGTCAGCCTGTCACCTTGTCTGGTCACCATCGTATCCAAAAAACTGACTTGTTTAGTCGAACAATGTACCGTCAGTCTGATGTCACTACATCTCTGCATCAACTCATCAACAAAGGTCATTAGGGTCGAATGTGGCCCCACCCAAACGCAAAATACATCATCAATATATCTGAACCATTGAATGGCATGTTTTTTAAATAACTCATTAGTATATACGTACATTTCTTCATAGACACCCATGAAGATGTTTGCGTAGGATGGGGCCACATTCGACCCCATAGCTGTGCCCCTCACCTGCATATAGAAGCGATCCTCGAATCTAAAATAATTATAGTGTAACACTATCTTCAGAAGGTCACAAATAAACTTAATCTGATCCACAGTGTAGTCCGAAGCTGTCTCTAACAAGTATTGGACCGCCTCTATACCCCCATCATGAGGGATGGAGGTATAGAGGCTCTCCACGTCCAAAGTCACCAGCAAGCACTGTTCCCGTATTGGGTCCATGTTGCGCAGGATATTCAAAAACATTTGTGTGTGGCATATTTATCGGATGTTAGGGTGTGACTCTCAATATATTTTTAGTTCTCCCTCTCCCAACACAAGTACTTGGTGAAGTCAATATCTGTATAGACTTGTATTTAATAAACTTGGTGTAAATACAGTGGGTGTGTCTTAAATTTCTATACTCGTAAAGCATATTGTGCATGTCGCGTACACCTGCACAAAAGGCACTTCTGTACACAAGCCTAGAAAGCTCCCCACTGCGGTGGAATTGTGGTCATACAGGGAGTGCACGGTGGGCGGAGCATCCACCGATCCTTCGCCTTCCGTTCAAATGACTTCAGGTGGAGCCATGAATGGGGACGGTGGGGCAGAGTGGTGCAACGAAGGCTAGCTGTAATGATCTGCTCAGCTGCCTGTGCAGGCAGGCAGCTTTTTGACCATTGTTCAAGTCTGCATTCTGCAGGTCTCTGGAAGAGAGACCTTTTGTCAGTTTTTCAGCTTGCTGCTGCTGAAGAATTTGCATACGTTTGTCATGCAAATTGCCTAGCCACTTCCCTTGTAGGCTTGCTCTATATATACCATGTGATATCACAGACCTTCGCTGGTCATAAGGTTTCATCCTGTGAAACACTCTGGAGAGTGTCAGCCTTGCTCATTGTTTGAATATTAGTTTAGAGTAATTCCTGGGACTGCACTCGGCAGGTTTCCCTAGTGCAGTTAGGATTGCATATCTGTTTTGTCTGTCTGTTGCGATTGTCCTGTCCCTGCGGTGGTCGACAGGAAGTCGTTCTGATCTTTGTTCTCGGAGTATAGCTGGAGCAGCGGTTGCTACCAGCTATCTCATCTCTCTGTCTGCCTGGATCGCACTCGCCTAGCGCTAGTGCTGTGGATCCGTCTGATCTCCATCTCTCTGTCTCCCTGGATCGCACTGGCCTCTTTTCGCTAGTGCTGTGGATCCGTCTGATCTCCTTCTCTCTGTCTCCCTGGATCGCACTGGCCTCTTTTCGCTAGTGCTGTGGATCCTATCTCTCGCCTGTTCCTGTTTTCGTGTGTCTGTCTTGTCTGCTACGAACGCTTGCTGGAGGCTCGGTGAGGTAACCGTTAAGCATGCGCTCACGTCCTCTGTTTTATGTTTGTCTGTCGGTGGTTAGTTAGGCGTGTTTGTCTCTATTGTGCTTATCACGTGGAGACCGCGCTTAAACGCGTGCACTGTTGCGAATGAGTGCGGTGTTCGCGTTTAGCTAGCGTTTGTTATTTTCCGTATCTCCTCATTGTATGTTTTGCTGTGCCTTTGCTACTCTCGTGTTCTGCCTTGCTGTAGCCTTGTGTCTCCTCTGGTGATCGCACCTCTCGCGATCACGTTCCTACTTCATATCTGCTGTGGTGTGTGCACCGTCGCGGGTTGGCGACTAGTTTGGTGCACACACATACAATCTGTCTCTGTGCTCATTCTCAATCGCCTCTCTTGCGATTGCGTTTCTTCCCTTCGTACAAATTCCTGTCTGGCGTGTGTGGTAGGGCAGAGGAGCTGTTCCTCTGCACTCCACAGCCAAACCAAAATTCCCAGTGTAGAGGGAATTTCTGATTTGTACGATTTTGTCGAGTATGGGTCCTGTGTCTTTAAGAGCTTTAAAAGGCTGAACTCAGAGACCAAAGCGGAATTTCTCTCTGAATGTGTGAGGTTTTGCCTGAATCCCACCTTTCAGATTACTGATCCGTCCACGTCGGCTCTTCAGTTTGCCTATGTGCTCTTAAAAGGCGATTTGTTCACCTGGGCGTATGATGTGCTAAAAAACAATTCTTGGAATGATAATCAGTATCAGTTTCTTGCAGTGATATTTTCTCACTTTTTTAAACTGCCTGGCTTACCACCTGCTCTAATTGAATGTGTAGCTGCTGATAAGTCAGCTGATCTTTCTCTTCCATGCAAAACCTTTCAGTAGGACAATCAGTTCAATGTGTCGGTTGCCACTTCAGGTTTTAAACAGCAGACATGCAAAGTTGCAAAAAAGGGAAAAACTAAAAAACGCAAGCATCTGAATAAAACACTCCCTATTGATGTTTACCATGATGTTGTGCATTCTCCGACTTTTTTGCCCCAATCCAAAGCTTTTGTTACTCCTTTAATATAAAAAATGATTCTGCCTATTAAAGGATCAAGAAAGTCTATGCATGTACCCGACCCCAACCCGTATGAAAGCTACTTAGATACTGGCTTGTTTGAACCTCCATTTGCCTCATGGGAAGTCGGGGCCTTGATGGAGGAATTTGATTTTGATTGGAAAGCCCTTTGCGATTTTTACATCGCAAAAAGCAAAGATGTCTTGAATGAATGTCTCGATTCTATGTACCTTTTGATTGATGCCGATGAGTGTGACAGGTGTTTTGTGGATCCAGTGATGTGTGTGTGGCAGACGATTTTGGATGAGTTGCACACACACCAATCAATTGATTCCAATAAAGAGACATCGTTGTCGGATGATTGTTCCTGCCTTTCTGGGGTAAAGCATGTGAGTCGTGACATATTGCGATCTGAAATGAGTGGGTGTGCCACTGTGGTTGATTCCTGTGCGAATCCTGGAGGATTCTCTCCTCACTGCGTGCAGTTTGAATCTGTGCGATCTGATGCCTGTTTCTCGGATGTTCCTGCAGATTGTGATCGGCATAGATGTGCCAGTTTTCTCAAGGATGTGTGGGACCCCTTGTCATTTAGAGACAGATCTTTGAGATCTTCCATCTGTGATCCTGCTATGGGGAAAATTCCTAAAGTATGCAGCATCAAAAGTAAAATTAATATGTCTAATAAAGTTTTTCCTGATGTTGTCACTATTTCTCACCCTGTTCACACCTGTAAGGGCCCGTTGCCTAGTGACAGTTGCTCCAGTGTTTCTGTCCTGAACGCCTTACAGTCTGCCCCGCAGATCGCGGAGGTTTGCGCTATGGAACCGTCAGTTTCACAACCTAAAGCGATTTTTGATTCGCAAGTTTTGCGTTCCGACTCCTCGGATTTGACATTGTTAGCCGAATCTAAGAGTGAGACAGCGCTTCGGTTTTGCGAATCTGATGCTGAAGCTTCTTTGCTTTGCCCAGAGAAGCTTTCTCTGAATCTGCCCTGTACCATGAATGAAAACATGATCTCCACTCACACTCACACTGACATTTGTGATTCCCTTTCTTATTCTGATGAAAATGCTGATTCTGCACCCTGTACTCTGGATGAGTTAATATGGCCTTGTTTAGAGTCTCCTGCAGTGTCCCTAAAGGCTCGTCTAGGTATTGCTACTATACTTACCTGTTTTTCTGCAGTTTTGGAGTTGCAAGCTAGTTTGACTGCTACGCAGAATTCTGGGTGCAGCGAGATTAAAGTTAGGGAGTCAGTGTGTGTTCCAGTAAATATTCTTGTACATTCCGCTCATGATGACGAAATTCAGTCCCAGTTTATGGTGGAACCTTCCCTGGGACATCTGCCCGGTCCACAAAATAAAGTTCCAGTGTCGCCCTGTAACATGGATAGTTCAGAAGCCTTCTTAGAAAACTTGAAAAATCATGTTCCTGAGGTCTTGCCTGATGTCCTGGAGACCTCCGAGTTCCTCCCAAAGGGTGCAGAACTTGTAGGAGATGTCTCCTGCCCCCCAAGTCCTTCTAAGGTGTTGCCCACTTTAGTAGGCATTGCTGCCCTGCTGGCTACTTTTTAAGCTCTGGTGGAGCTTCAGTTATGCGTAGTCAATGATGAGTTTTTGTCAGATACCATTACAGTCACTGAGACTTCTAAGCCTGAGTCCGAGTTTTTTTTTTGCGAGTCCAGTGCTTGAGACCACTGCTCATGATGATTCTCTGCCCGGTACTGGTTTTGGTCCTGTCGTGCCGGACTCTGAGGTTGGAAGCTCCCCGACATGTTCTGAGGTTTCTCCTGTGCTGGTGTACCCCAATGTGCTCTGTGACCCAGAAAGCCCAAGTGTGCCTTGGTTACCAGCATGCTCAGATGCTTCCTCGGTGGAGACATGCTCTGATATGGCCTGCCTGCTTGCATGCCCAGAAGTGGTCCCTGAAAGTCTTGATCTTGATGGGTGTCCTTGTAATTCTGAATCCAAAATAGTCATTGGTTCCATAGGAGGGCTTGATAGTTCTCCATGTGAGCCTGGTGATTGTTCTGCCCTCTTGGGATCTCTGTGGAGCTTCAAAAGGTTCTGGGAGATTCCGGGAGAAATTTTGCTTGGTACCCTGCATAAGATCAGCAGTGGCATTTGTGTTGAAAGGGACACTTTGAACAGGTATTGTGGCAGGTTTGGTATTTTCGGACGCTCCTTGGAAGGTGGTGGGTATTGTCTACTCTAGAGGGTGTCGATGGCTTCTTCTCTGGCGTTCACAGTCCTGATGGGTGTTATACTGAGACTGGTAGTACTGATGGGCATGTTTCGGTGGCGTTTGCTTCCGATGAGGTCTCTGTGGAAACAGGATTGCATATCTGTTATGTCTGTCTGTTGCGATTGTCCTGTCCCTGCGGTGGTCGACAGGAAGTCGTTCTGATCTTTGTTCTTGGAGTATAGCTGGAGCAGCGGTTGCTACCAGCTATCTCATCTCTCTGTCTGCCTGGATCGCACTCGCCTAGCGCTAGTGCTGTGGATCCGTCTGATCTCCATCTCTCTGTCTCCCTGGATCACACTGGCCTCTTTTCGCTAATGCTGTGGATCCTATCTCTCGCCTGTTCCTGTTTTCGTGTGTCTGTCTTGTCTGCTACGAATGCTTGCTGGAGGCTCGGTGAGATAACCATTAAGCAAGCGCTCGCGTCCTCTGTTTTATGTTTGTCTGTCGGTGGTTAGTTAGGCGTGTTTGTCTCTATTGTGCTTATCACGTGGAGACCGCGCATAAACGCGTGCACTGTTGCGAATGAGTGCAGTGTTCGCGTTTAGCTAGCGTTTGTTATTTTCCGTATCTCCTCATTGTATGTTTTGCTGTGCCTTTGCTACTCTCGTGTTCTGCCTTGCTGTAGCCTTGTGTCTCCTCTGGCGATCGCACCTCTCGCGATCGCGTTCCTACTTCATATCTGCTGTGGTGCGTGCACCGTCGCGGGTTGGCGACTAGTTTGGTGCACACACATACAATCTGTCTCTGTGCTCATTCTCAATCGCCTCTCTTGCGATTGCGTTTCTTCCCTTCGTACAATTCCTGTCTGGCGTGTGTGGTAGGGCAGAGGAGCTGTTCCTCTGCCCTCCACAGCTCCACTTGCCGACAGGAATTTCCCTCTACAGGTGCATTGCACCTTCTGCTGGGTTTTCTCAAATTACACGTTTGTGGAGGATTTCCGCAGTGTCAGCGCACGTCTTGTGCGCTGATCACGGAGAGAATCCCACAATCGTTACACTAGCCCATGCAAACGGGGATCTGTAAGTATTTGGACTCCATACTACATGCAAGAACACACTCACTCTCTCTCTCTCTCTCTCTCTCTCTCTCTCTCTCTCTCTCTCTCATTCTCTCTTATTCTCTCTCTCTCCCTCCCTCCCTCCCTCTCTCTCTCTCTCTCTCTCTCTCCCATTACTCTCAAGGTTTTCATATTTACTGCATCCTGTCCAGAAAAAAAACATTTATGGAAAAGTCAGCCATGTGACCCAGGATCCATTCAAATAAATTGCATCTGCCTAGTTGTTGCTTCTTCAGGTAATAAACAGTCCTCAGTCCACAGCACACAGGCCTTCATCTAGCCCCACCCACCTTCTCCCTCTACTGCTGAGAGATTAACTTGTGGCTGGCATTGCAGTTCAGCGTATGCGCAGTGGCTTACCAACTCACAAACCTAAACTCAGCCGCAGCGATGGATCTGAGGATTGTTTTGCCCGGGCGACATCTGCAGGAGACTGGTAGAAGCCCCAGGTAAGTTAAACTCTTCTTTTTGTTTCAACTTACAGGTTTCCTTTAAATTGTTATTACACAACGAGCTGGAACAGGGGGATAATACTTTGCTGAGGTGCAATTGCAGTGCTGACTGTAAAAAGTTATTCTCTCAGCTGCAGAGGGGGAAGTGGGAGGGGTGGGGAAGAGTTGACTACTTATTACACACTAGGCAGGGAGGAGAGACTCTGCTGAGCTGCAGTTCACCTTATAAAGGGATCACACTTTGTTTGTGGGAACCACAGACGATTACTTGTAAGCGTTTTTCCGCACAAACTGGCCTCAATTCTGGTAGGGTTTTCGAGCAAATGGCCGCATGTACAGTAATTTACCTTATGAGGTAATGACACATTTAGTAATTCTGGTAGGTTTGAGTCATGTTTTACTTCATGCGGTGAATTATGTGGTAATTCCTGCAGTAATATGCATTAAGTTTGCCAAAAATCGCTATTGTCATGGAAATTAGGGGGCACGTTAGCACATAATTTACCAATCAGTTTTAGACCTGCCTGTACCTGGAGGTAAAGTCAATATGTATGCATTTTGCAGTTTTTAGTGGAGCTCCTATTGCTGTTTTACTGCATGTTTTACCTCATGTTCGGAAATGCAGAAAAATCTTTCAGAATTGCTAAAAAAAAGAGGAAAATACTGCATGAGGTATTTTACCTACAAAATTATTTTACCTCACATAGCTACCAGAATTGAGGCCATTATGCGCGTTTGTCTGCAGCTGAACACATGTGGTTTCTTTTGGGGGGGGGGGGGGAGGGGGGGTTGCTATAGCCAGTGATTTTCAGTGAGGATCACATGCGTTGTGTGAAAACGTAGCACAGGTTGTGCCTCTTTATAAGCGCTATGCAGAATCGCAGAGGGCTCCTGAAAACGCAGCGGCCCCATAGGAAAGTGCTACTTGCGTTTTCGCGTTTCATTTTGCATTGCGGTGAAACGCTGCTGTTTTTCACAAGTGTGACCTCTGCCTTAAAGGGGAACTGAAGTAAGAGGTATACGGAGGCTGCCATATTTATTTCCTTTTAAACAATACCAGTTGCCTGGCTGCCCTGCTGGTCTATTTATCTGCAGTAGTATCTGAATAACACCAGAAACAAGCATGCAGCTAGTCTTGTCAGATCTGACTTTAAAGTCTGAAACACCTGATCTGCTGCATGCTTGTTTAGGGGCTATGGCTAATAGTATTAGAGGCAGAGGATCAGCAGGGCTGCCAGGCAACTGGTATTGCTTAAAAGGAAATAAACATGGCAGCTTCCATAAACCTCTCTCTTCAGTTCCCCTTTAACTGTTATCCACAAAAAGAGAGAGAACACGCTGCTTTAAAAAGCACCACACTTCTCGTCAGTGGGCTGTTTTGGAAGATGAGCTGGCACACAGAGGACTCAACTCAGCGGTCTGGATTCATAGGTCAGAAAGAAAGAAATATGATACCAGGTGGCCTCAAATCACAAGAGTGACTTTAAATCTATGGGATAGACTATTGGGACAGCATCGGGTAGCGTCATACCTAAGTCCTTTAACTCCAATATGGAATAACTATCTATTTCAGCCAGGTTTTAGTCAGGGGTTTCCAAATAGACAAGCTTTAGGAGAAGATATTACACTGGGTAGCCTTCTGCCCTTGGGGATACCTCCAACCAGACGGGAACTGACAGATAGATTAGGTGGACTTGAGCTCCCACAATTTGCGTATTTGCAATTAGCGCACTTCCTAAGACAGTGTCTGAAGGAGGGGTATATGGTGAGAGATCTCTCAGAAATTGAACGCCAGGTGTTTGTAAATCCGCCAGACAAACAGGCTTTATCGATTTATTATAAAAATCTTCTGCACATTGTGTATGATTCCACCCTGGCGTACATTGAAAAATGGCACTTAGAACTTAATACAGAGTTTTCAAAAGAAAAATGGGACAAGGCTTTCGTTTTTGCAAACAAAGCCTCTATCTCTGGACGGGCAAAGGAGAATGCTTTTAAAATAATGTCTAGATGGTATAAAACACCTCTAGTCTTACATAGAATCAACCATGAAATCTCCCCATTGTGTTGGCGTTGCGGACTAGAAGAAGGTTCAATGTTGCATATTTGGTACGCTTGCTGTCGCATTAAGCCATTTTGGTCAAAAATTTGTACGATAACTAGAGAATGCCTGTACTATCAGTTAGAAGACAATCCGGAATCCTTGCTGTTCTTGATGCTACCCATGCCAATTAAGAAATTTAAAAAATCCTTAATCAGACACTTCTTAACGGCAGCCAGATTAACTATACCTAGGTATTGGAAATCTACGGAAACACCACCAATTAAAGTATGGAGATCAGAGGTAGATCATATTGAGCGCATGGAGATATTATTGCAGGAATCGCATAGTAAACCCCTATCGCACGCCAACTCATGGTTAATGTGGCATATGTATACGGAATCTGAAGCAGGACAACAGATGTTAAGAGGGACTGATGGATAAGATGGTGTATGGATATGGAGGCCTAGAGACTATAGTGATTAGATAGAGCCAGTTGAGTCTGGATAGCATGAGCAGTGGTCCACATAGAGGAGAGGAGAGTGGGTGGGAAATAGGTAGGGGAGGGGGGTTACTTTAAGGGGGATGAAAACTGGGTTGCCATCAGCAGGTTGAATACAGATTTGGCATATATAGCTAGATGTGTAGCAGATATTGTGTGAGATGACAGAATATGATGGTCACGTTTTATCACCATGTTGACTCTGCATGAAGAATTTGTTGTAAGCAATGCCACTGCTGTATCAGATGTGACTTTTATATACATTGACCCAATAAAAACTTTTTGAAAATAAAAAATAAAAAAAAGCACCACACGAACCAGAATAATGAAGTAACAAATGTATAATAACCTTTATTTAAATCCAACCACCACCAATTAAAAATCGCAAAAAGTGATGATGGGTCTGATGTCGATAATACTAGAATATTGCATAATAATTAGGTAATACAGGTTCCCATCTCTCTATAATACATCCCAAACAATAACATCAATGCATAATGCTGGGAATACACAATGCATTTTGCAGCAGATAGATGGCTCAATAGATAATTTCCGACATGTCCGATCTCACATTCAATTGTTTTGCCGCTCGATTTCTCATAGAAGTGAATGGAAAAAGATAAGAAAAACGAGCGGAAGATGAGAGAATTGAGCGCCAAAAACGATTGAGCGGCAGAAACGCATTGTGTATTCCCAGCATAAAATTGTATAAAGAGTACACAATAACATAACAATGAGTCACTGCGCTGTCTAGGAGCAAATAATTGCATAAATAAAGTGCATATGATGAGTACATATAAAGATATTGAATGCCAAATGTAAATCTCCCAAGAGAAGGGTAATTTGAATTAGTGCAATCGATCCAGCAAGCAATGAGGCTGGAATAAAGAAAAGTGCACAGTGTGCAAACCCAAAAGAGGAAGCCCGAGTTACATGATGCAGGAGGAGAGAGGAGAACCGGACCACCAGACCAGAGCCTTAGTGCACCTCGCGGGAACCCCCCAGTTCTGAAGAGGACTTAAAGGTAACCTGAGGGGACTAGTGACATGATGAGACAGACATGGGTATGTACTGTGCCTAGCACACAAATAACTAGGCTGTGTTCCTTTTTTTCTTTCTCTGCCTGAAAGAGTTAAATATCAGGTATATAAGTGGCTGACTCAGACAGGAAGTGACTACAGTGTGACCCTCACTGATAAGAAATTCCAACTATAAAACACTTTCCTGGCAGAAAATGGCTTCTGAGAGCAGGGAAGAGATAAAAAGGGTCAACAGTATATAGATTTTAGCTCTGGCATACTTCAATGAATGTGTCATTGAGCAAAAACAATAACACAGTTAAAACTTAAAAAGTAGATTTAACCACTTGATGACTGAGGGTTTTTTCCCCTTGTGGACCAGAGCAATTTTCACCTGTCAGTGCGCCCTTTGTTTCGCTAATAACTTAATTACTACTAATCACAGCGTAATAATCTATATTTTGTTTTTCTCGCCACCAATTACTGGTAGGCTTTCATTGGGAGGTACAGTATGCTAAGAATTATTTTATCCTAAATGCATTTTAACATGAATAATAAGAAAAACATTGAAAAAAATGCATTATTTCTTGGCAATTATAGTGTTAAAATAAAATGTTCTACTGTGGATAAAAGCCACACATTTTATTTGCCCATTTGTCCCGGTTATTGCAACGGTTAAAAAATTTCCCTAGGGGGGCGTGGCTTGGCTATGGAAGGGAGCGGTCGTGCACGCTGAGAGCTCCGTGGATCCCTCCGTGTTTAGGCACTCCAAAAGCGCAATTAATCCAACATGAGCACTGAAAAGAAGAAGGGAACAGCTAGGAGAAGGAGAGGGAAGAAGCCGAAGGGAAATGGAGGTGAAATTAACTCCTATTTCCGCAACTCCTCTCAACGCCAAGGCCTGGCCTCGGAAGACGACACTGACGCCATCTTGGCTGACACGCCGAGAAGCTCACAAGCTGCACAACGCACCTCCTGCGGCTCCACTACGGGTAGGGCCTTGGAGTCTTCCGGAGACGACTCGGACTCAGGAATTGATATTAAGACCCTACTACGATCAATCCCCACCAAAGCAGACTTTGAGACCCTAGCATCTCGCATTGAGAACGCATACAAGCAGGATATAGCTGAAGTGCGCCAGGACCTGAACGAGGTGGGAAATAGAGTTGACACACTAGAAAAGAACCTAGCACGGTCGGAGGACTTGCTGAGAACGGCGGTAGCTCGTCTTGACTCACAAGATAAACGTATGGACGCCCACTGGATGAAAATGGACGATCTTGAAAACCGTAGCAGGCGCAATAATGTCCGGGTAAGAGGCCTGCCGGAAGCTACAGGTACGGAGGACTTGTTACCTTCCTTGGAGGGGATCTTTAGAAAATTACTTGGTAAACCTGATACCTTCCCAATAGAAATTGACAGAGCTCACCGAGCCTTTGGCCCTAGACTCACGAACCCCCCCAGACCGAGGGATGTAATCTGTAGGATCCACTATTACTCCGTCAAGGAAGCCATCATGGCGGCGGCCCGGGATCAACGCGAACTGGACTTTGACGGTGCTACATTGCATTTCTACGCAGACCTCTCTAAACACACTCTGCTATTGCGGCGTGCGGTCAAACCCTTACTGGAGGCCTTAAAATCAACGGGCGCTACATACTCATGGGGCTACCCTTTCTCCCTACTGATCAAGAAAGAAGGTCATTCATTTCTTTTTCAATCTCCGGCTGACCTACAGAAGGTGGAAGACAAGTTTCACCTAGACAAGATCCTCTTGCCGGACTGGCCTACTCCCGCTAAACCGACCTCCCTGCCGCAGGGAGAACGTTGGCAAACTGCCTCTGCCAAGAAGAGACGTGACAGAGCCTCCGACCGAACCGCAAACGATAGTGGTGCAGACTCCGAATCTACACCAGAGTGAGTACTTTCTTCTCCTAATCTTGCTGAGATAGGCCCTAGCAGGTCTGGGCCCTGGTGCGTCACTGGAAACACTCTGGAGTAACTCTCCTAGCTGGATTATTCATGCTATACACGTAACTCTGTAATTTTGATCGGTTGCCTTTCTTTACTTAGGAACAATAGACTGCTTATCACTTTATCTACCTATTTTTGACATTTTACAAACTTTATTTTTTGTCCCCACATGGGGCGGCCATTTTTGTTTCGACCTCATGTTCACCCCCTCATGGTTAATTCGTATGCAGGCCTAATGTAAGGAACATTACCCATTGGAGCCGGGGTGGAGGATTTGCGTTCTCCTCTACCATCGGGACAGTAACTAACCACTTTTCTCTCCACAGGTCAATCAGATTTAGTATACAAAAAGCGATATCTTACTATGAGATGCTATACACTTTATTATTATAGTTAAAGGGCTATATAGTTAACCATGAGCGTTGGGTGGGGGGGTTAGAAGGATATAAGAGTAACTATAAGACTATGGGGTCGTTTAGTTAACTTCTGGTAGCTATAAATACCTACACTGTTAATGTATATATATAATTATCTTACGTTTTGTTCATTGTTTATTTCTGATGCTCCTTGCATAAGTATAGTCTCTGTTAAGAACGACACCAAAGTCCCTAGGATTAATTTCACATTGAAGTTCTCAAAACATAGTGCCTCCGGGGGCGCATGCGCGACGCGATCCAAGATGGCAGCCTAGCCTGGGAGCTCCGCATGTTAGCTCGGATCTAAACGATTTTACTACACCTAATCTTTAGAGCTGGCACCCGGAACAAGCATCGACGGACGGGGGAAGTGATCTGCCACCGTTTTATGGGCAATAAAAGAGGAAAGAAGCGTGGAGCCAACAATACTCTTGATCGTTTCCTCGAGAAGCCTGGTCAGTCTCCCCGCCTCAAGATGGCGTCTAAGAATATACAGACGGATCCTGCATCGGGATACATTACAAAGGGAGTGCTTGAGGGTTGTCTAGCTGAGCTTCACGAAAGGCTATCTAAATCAATGAAGGAGACAATCACAGAGGCCTTCGCGGAATTAAAAGCAGATGTTACCTCGGTTCTTTCCCGCACAGCCATCTTGGAGAAAGAGGTGACGACACTCCAGCAGCGTTGTGACTACCTGGAGGCAGAAAACAGTAAGCTGACAGACTCTGTTTCTATGCTACACCGGTCGATGGAAGACCAGGAGAACCGGGATAGAAGGCAAAACCTAAGAATAAGAGGAGTGCCAGAGTCAGTCCGACCGCAGGACATCAAACAGTATGTAACCGATCTTTGTGTATCTCTCTCCCCGGAAACCCCGAAGGAGATGTGGAGGCTTGACAGGGCCCACCGCGCACTAGGCCCAAGGCCAATCGGCGCTCCGTTACTGAAAGACATCATAGTACGGTTTCATTATTATGAAGCGAAGGAAATCATCTCACTGGCCACCAGAAACTTGCAATCATATATGTTTTTGGACACTAAAATTCAAATTCTGAGTGATATATCTCCAATCACACTGGCGAAACGCCGTAAACTTCGCCCAGTCACTACACTACTTCGGGATAAAGGGATTCTGTACAGATGGGGTTACCCCTTCAAGTTAATTGTTGTGCAAGATGGCGTTTATCACGCTATATCAGATCCTGCGGACTCTGGTGATCTACTCAAAGGCTTGGGGCTCACTCTCCCGAAAAGTCCAGAGGAAAAACCTTCTCAAGATAAAGATATCCCTCCAGTGCTATCTCCTGTTGTTCCATCTCCTAAAGAGCAGAGAGACTCTGCTAGGGTGCCAGCAACTCCTTAATTTTTTATACATGTTTATATATGTCTATAGAAGATGTATAGGCTAGATAAAGATAATCAGAATTCTAAATGATCCGGGCTGGGGAGTGTCTGGGTAAGGGTTCTGCTGTTAGGGCGAGTGTTCAATGCTCCCTCAACAAGGGTATGAAGTGGGTCATACCCCATGGGATGTAAGATTACATCCCACAGAATACAAGTTTTTGCACTACTTGCAGGTAATGGGATTATTTTTCTTAAGATTTATAACGGCACAGTCAACTGCAAGTGGGGCTACCCACCATTGTTCGGTTGGGTTCCTATTAACCTTTCCCTTTCCTCTTCTTCTTTCTTTACTAAACTTCTGTCATTTCCTTTCAAACTTCTCTCTTTCCCTCTTTTCTAACTTAAAGAGTCTGGGCGGCCTGAGTATTCAGAAGGTAATAGGTCAATATGTTGATTTTGGTTTCCTATTGGAATATTGCATTACTAGACATTGCTGCATCCTAATGTTAGAAAATGGTTAAGTTTTTGACACTGAACGCAAAAGGTCTCAATTCAATACGTAAAAGATATCTTGCTTTAAGAGACCTGGAGCGTTCTAAAGCGGATTTCGTATTACTTCAGGAAACCAAGTTTTCTAAATCAGGCCCATGCCACCTTAAGAGTAGAAATTACCCACTTTCTTTTCTAGCGAGTGCACCAACAAAAAAAGCAGGTGTTGCAATCCTGGTCAGACATAACTGCCCATTTGTAGTGTCTGATACATATAGTGATCCGGGTGGAAGATATATAATTATAAAGGGTTCACTGCATGGGACATTGTTTCTTTTAGCATCAGTTTATGTCCCAAATGATGGTCAAGTTGCTTTCATTGATAAGGTCTTTAAGAAAATCTCCTCCTTTAACTGCTCTAATGTTATAATAGGAGGGGATTTTAATATGGTTTGTTCCCCTACTAGAGACAGGAAATCAACCACTTTCCCCTTAAATTTTTCGGATATATGTAAATTATCACAGAGATTCAGGGACCTATTAAAGCATTATGGGATTTTGGATGCCTGGAGAGTCCTTAACACTTTGGACACTGATTATACATTTTACTCTCACAATCATGGTACATTCACAAGAATAGATTATTTTTTTATATCCCCCACATTATTATCTACACTAAAAAAGGCTCATATTGGTCCCATATCGTGGTCTGATCACGCTCCTCTTGATATTGACCTCCATTTAGCTCATAATTTTCAAATCCCCTCGTCTTGGAAGCTTAACAGTAGTCTGCTTATGGATGACTCCATTTCTTTAGAGATTTTGGAAGTTATTCAGGAGTTTTTTACTCACAATGAGGGTTCAGTTAGTTCTCAAACAATTCTTTGGGAGGCTCATAAAGCCACTGTTAGAGGGAAAATTATAGCCCTAGCCTCTAAACGTAAAAAAGAATCACAGCTAATGATTGATAACCTATATACTAAAATAACTGCCCTGGAAGAAAGATTTAAAAAGAACCCCTCTCCAGAGATATATAGGCAAGTACAAGAGGTCCGAAAAGAACTCTCAGAGGCCCTATTTAAAAAAGTAGAAAGATCCATTCTGTTCACACGTCAATTATTTTATGAAAAAGGAAACAAAGCACACACATTATTAGCAAAAAAACTGAGGGACATAAAAGCTAGAAACGCTGTTTTTGCTCTTAAAGACGATAAAGGGATCACTCAATACGACTTACGCAAAATCGCACATATCTTTAAAAAATATTTCACCTCTATATATAATCTACATGATTCAAATTCCTCCTCAGTTCCTTCCCTCAACAAAATTCAAAACTATCTGAGGAGTTGTGGTCTCTCCAGGTTATCCGAAACCCAAGCATCATCCCTTCATATGCCTATCAATAGAGAGGAATTAATACAGGTTCTAAAAACCCTTAAACCACATAAGGCACCTGGTCCGGATGGATTCTCGGGGGCTTATTACAAAAAATACGCAGATGTTCTTATTCCAAAACTGCTAGGCTTATATAATGCATTTTTATTATCTGAACAAATCCCCTCTTCCTTTTTACAATCACATATGGTAGTTATACCTAAACCCCAAAAAGACCCTTTGGATTATAGGAGCTATAGACCTATTTCCCTCTTAAATATTGATCTAAAAATCTTTACAAAAATTTTAGCCAATAGACTCTCAGTCCTTATCCCAGCATTGATCCATCCGGACCAGGTAGGCTTCATCAGAGGAAGGTTTGCAGGAGATAATATTAGAAGAGCATTTAACATTGTCGACATTATCAACCATAAGTGTATACCATCAGTGTTACTTAGCCTTGATGCAGAGAAGGCCTTTGACCGTTTGAGTTGGCCTTTTCTGTATCAATGTCTATCCCAAATGGGATTCTCTGGTATCTTTCTGAACGTAATATTCAAGCTGTACTCCTCCCCTAAGGTAGCTCTCAAACTTCCATACTCAAATCCTCACAATTATTTTTCCATATCTAACGGCACACATCAGGGTTGCCCCTTGTCCCCTTTATTATTTGCATTATGTATTGAGCCATTGGCTGCCAGGATAAGGGGCAACCCTGATATATCGGGAATATCCCTCGGAGAATTCAACTACAAACTTTCATTGTTCGCAGACGATGTGTTATTATCGCTATCTAAACCCCTGTTATCTTTGCCCATCCTGCAAAAGGAATTACAGGAATTTGGAATATACTCAAATTATAAAATTAATGATTCAAAATCTGAAATATTGTCCTTTCATCTAACCCCCTCTGAACAGTTAATAATAAGAGATAATTATGCATACAAATCACAGCCAAACTCCCTAAAATATTTAGGAGTATTGATCCCCCGACAAACGAATGAGGCTGTACAGCTGAATATTGTTCCAATGATTCAGAGAATTGGCAGGGATCTAGCTAAATGGGATTCGTATCATATATCCTGGATTGGAAGGATGACTTCATTTAAAATGAATTCCCTTCCTAAATTGGTCTATCTAATGTCGGTTATGCCCTTATGGATACCACGCACCCTATTTCAAACTTTGCAAAAGAAATTATTCCACTTCATCTGGCACCATAGGCCTCTAAGAATTGCTCGTCGCACCCTTATGCTTCAAAGGCAATTTGGGGGCCTGTCTGTACCGAATATTTATAATTATTATATTGCATGTCAAATCAGGCAAATGTTAGCCTGGGGTTCAAAAACACCCCATGCACCTTGGGCTCAGATGGAATTTTTGCAATTTGCACCCTGGCACCCTAGCTCTGCTTTGTTTTATAGGAACAAACCAGTGCCCTCTGGCACAAAAATTTTTACTTCTATCACAGTCAACATAAAACTATGGAATTATCTTGGCAGATCTATGACTTTACTTCCTAAAGACACAAGTCTTCAACCAATTTTTGGTAATCCACAGTTTCTTCCAGGTCTGCCAGAAAAATCTTTCTTAAAATGGAAAGCAAATCAGGTTCTTTGGGTGGAGGATTTGTTGGATCCGTTTACAAGTCAACTATACCCTTTTGATACCCTGAAAGATCGTCTTCACATAGAGGATTCACATTTTCTGCAATATCAACAGATAAGAAGTTATCTCTACACAATTTCACCTTCTTTGATATTTCCTGGCAAATCAGAATTAGACCGAATTTGGGAGATGGGCCCTACTTCTAAAGGTATTATCTCTCAACTGTATTCCTGGCTTAACAACCCAACAAAGGATACACCCGACTTTCAATTGAGCTATATGAAATACTGGGATGCTAAGTGTAATACTACCACATCTTTTGAGGAGTGGACCAAGATCTGGTCGAATATAGCTAAAACTTCACTCTGTGTAACCACTAAGGAGAACATATATAAAATCCTAATGTTATGGTATAAAACTCCCGAAAGTTTGCATAAATGTTATCATTCTGTTTCACCGCTATGTTGGCGAGATTGTGGCCAAATTGGCTCAATGTTCCACTTGTTTTGGGAATGCCCCAAGATACAAAAATATTGGGATATGATAAGAGATACCATACAGTCGCAGATTGATGTGGAGATTCCTAGGGATCCTTGGATATGTGTTTTGGGCAAACCTATTCCAAAAACTAGAACACATATCCAAGGATTGGTGAATCATTACCTGACTGCTGCAAGATGTCTGATTGCATTTCATTGGAAAGACCCCAAGTGCCCAACAAAACAAGAATTTTTGGCAAGGGTTGCGAAGGTATATAAATTAGAATATCTTTCTGCTCAATTATCGGATAATGTCTTTAGATTTAAAAAGATATGGGAAAGGTCCCCTCTTTATTTGGGATGACCATCAGTGTTCTCCCCAGGCTCTTTTAGCCGGGTGCTCCACCCGGCTAGTTTTGGTGACCACCCGGCTGTCATCGGCTCAACTCCACCTCTGCTGTAAGCAGAAATGTGCAGAGAAGCATGGCCCTGCATTCTTTCATCTCTCCCCACCCGGCTACTTTTTCATGCCACCCGGCTGGAAAAAAAATTCTGGGGAGGACACTGACCATGGATTTATGCTAGAAGCACAATGGCAAAATCTCCTAGATACTACGACATAAATAGGAAAGGGGCCGGCCCAGACTCTTTTTCTCCTTCTTCTTCTTTTTCTTCCTTCTTTTCTGTCCTCATTCTTTTTCTTCTCCATTTCTTCTCTATTTCTGTTCTCTCCAGTTTTAGGTATAAAAGATAAAATCCTTTGGGAAGTTCTCTGGTCATGTTTTTCTATTCCGGAGTACACATTATGGAGAGAGACTATATGTGTAGGGACCTCAGGTTCCTGTAGTCTCTCTACTTTATAGTATTGATGTAATTTTTATAAATGTTGCTCTGGACTAAAGCCCAGTGTGATTACCATCACATGGTGTTAACGTTAGTTATGTACCATTTTTTATATTTTGTAAACCTGTAAAACTTTTACTATAAGACCACTGTGCTGTTTGTACTGTAACAAGCTTTGACTTCTCAATAAAAATTATAAGTAAAAAAAAAAAAACATAGTGCCTCCCGCGGAGGGATGCTTGATGCCTGTACTGGCGCTCCGCCTGGCTTTCCATTTCCCCCAAAAGAGCCCCTGTAGTCCGATGTCGGGTTTTTTCCCTTCTCTGGGCTACGGGGCCCCTTTAGCTGTGTCGTGGTCATTGCTCCCCCAGGGTAACGACACAGCAGTGAGGTTATTGCCTCAGTTTGTGGTTTATATGTGTGTATGTTCTGTCTATGTTCCTCTCCTTTTCTCATGCTCCTCTCTTTTTCTTTTTCTACTCCTCCTCAGGTCATGCTCGCTACCCTCCACATTTCACACATCCAACTATGCCAAATACTTAAGACATGGGTGATCACAGATTGAAACTGGCTTCCCTTAATGTCAATGGCTTTAATGTTCCAAATAAGAGGTCACAAATCCTATACGGATTCCACAGAGAAAAGGTGAATATATTACTTTTGCAGGAAACTCACTTTAAAGAGGGTCAGGTTCCAGACCTGACCACGTCTAAATATTATCCACAATGGTTTTTTAGTGCTCCCAGTACAGCTAAAATCAAAGGCACGGCGATAGCTCTGCATAAAAACCTTAATGCTCAGGTCATAGATAATATGGGAGATGAAGAGGGCAGATTCACTTTTATCAAGCTAATCATTGAGGGGAAGCCATTTACGATCGCAAGCATCTATCTCCCAAATAAATCTCAGACCTCCGCTCTCTCGGGTATTCTTGAGAGACTGGATCGCTTTAAGGAGGGTTATCTGATCGTGGGAGGGGACCTGAATTTCACCCTGGATCCTCTCCTTGACAGTTCAAAGAGCCGTTCTTCCGTCACATATAAATCACTAAAAGCTGTCAAGGGGAGGATCCTGGACATGCAACTGATGGACGCGTGGAGGGTTTTTCACCCCACGGCCCGTGACTATACCCACTTTTCAGTTCCTCATAATGTATACAATAGACTTGATGTGTTTTTAATCTCACATGCGCTCCTCTCGTTCCATGCCTGCTCCTCAATCGGATCCCAGACTTGGTCCGACCACTCACCAGTCTACCTAGAGCTTAAAGATATATTCAGAAAGAAAGGTAATTCTTCATGGCGTATGAACACTAAATTACTTAAAGATCTAAAATACGCCTCACATTATTCAAAGGTGCTCTCAGAGTATATTGCACACAACTGCAATGAAGAAAACGGCCCTAGCCCGGTATCTATTTGGGAGGCACATAAATGTGTCCTTCGGGGCGCTATGATTCAGATGGGGGCCAGGTATAAGAGGGAGAGGAGCGCACAGATAGCTGAGGTATGGAACGAGATTAAGCAGCTGGAGCTTCAACATAAGCAAACCTTAGCAGTTCAAACGCTAGAACTCCTAACGGAAAAACGCAAACAACTGCTACAAATGTTTGAATCTAAAAGAGTTGATAACCTTCTGAGATATCGTGCTCATCTTTACGAATATAACAATAAGTGCAGTAGATTGATGGCCAGGTCCCTTCGCATACGCCAGAACTCATCCTTTATCCCGAAAATTCTTAACCATTTAGGCTCCACAAAAGTGAAAACTGAGGATATTCTGCAGACCTTCCATAAATACTATTCGGACCTATACAATATTACAGGTGCATTCAATGACAAGTCAGATGAGTCTATGGACCTGATCATTGACAAATTTTTAGACAAGCACAGGCTCCCATCTTTAAACACAGAACAACTCGAATTCCTAAATGAACCGTTCACGGAAGATGAGTTCCTTGCAACGGTGGGGTCCCTCCCCAATGGCAAATCTCCTGGCCCTGACGGGTTTTGTATCGAATACTACAAAAAATTCAAAGCCACCTTAGCCCCTATCTTTACCAAAGCTTTTAACGCCCTATCTGTCACTTTCTCCCCCCCCCCCCTCCCCAGAGATATGCTTCAGACACATATCATAGTCATTCCAAAACCGGACAAAGACCCCCTATTATGTACTAATTATCGCCCCATCTCGCTCATTAATGTCGATCTAAAGATAATGTCAAAGATTCTGGCCAATAGACTCCAAACGTTTATGCCATTGCTTATTCATTCTGACCAGGTAGGCTTCCTACCCGGACGAGAAGCTGCTGACAATACAATTAAGACCATATTGCTGATGCAGTCCGCACAGAGCGCCAGGACCCCTACCCTGTTGCTTTCTATAGACGCAGAAAAAGCGTTTGATAGGGTCTCCTGGCGTTTTCTGCGGAGGGTATTCAGCTCTAGAGGCTTAGCCCCAGACATGAACTTCTATCAAAAGGTCTTTGCCCTATACCAATCCCCTACAGCAAGGGTCAGAATTAATGGCCACTTATCTAACGAAATCCCAGTCTGTAACGGGACTAGACAGGGCTGCCCCTTATCCCCTCTCCTGTACATACTATACATGGAGGTACTGGCTGATGCAATCAGAATGAATCCAGATATTAAAGGCTTGAAGGTTGGCACCAAAGAGTATAAATCTGCGATTTATGCAGACGATTTATTGCTATACATCACCTCTCCCTTGACCACTTTGCCCAATTTACTTAAAGTGCTGACCGAGTTCGGCTCCCTGAGTAACTATAAAGTCAATACTTCTAAATCTGAGATTTTAAACATTAGTATACCGGTCTCTCTGCAATGCACTCTGCAGAAGGCCTTTCCCTTTGTCTGGAAACCACAACACATTACTTACCTAGGGGTCCGACTGTGCTCAGATTTGGAGAAATTATACGATCTTAACTTCGTCCCCCTGCTCCAGACTCTCGAAAAAGATGTGGACTCCTGGGGATCCTTGGCCCACTCGTGGTTGGGTAGAGTGAACATCTTAAAAATGAATTGTATGCCTCGTTTATTATACCTCTTGCAGACCATCCCAATTACAATCCCTTCAGTATTTTGGAGGAAGTTCTCTAAATTGATGTCTCTTTACGTGTGGAAATCTAGAAAGCCAAGGGTAGCTTTGAGCACCCTACAGAAACCCAAATTAGAAGGGGGATTAGCATTGCCCCACCCCAAGGCATATCATTCAGCAGTGCACCTCAATCGGATCATTGAGTGGACCCACAATCTGAGGAACACCCAATGGGCAGAACTGGAAAGAGACATCTTAGGATATACCCCGGGAGCAGGAATATGGGTTTGGCCTTGGCGCCGCCCATCTCTCCTCCCTGGTAGATTTTCCCTGACACGAGAAACATACAAAGTCTGGGACAACTTACTGTCACAACATCGCATAGCTACTTACCTAGGGCCTGACACCCCCATATGGGACAATCCCTTATTCCCACCTGGTCTATACCAATCGAACAGACTCCGCAAACTTACTTCTCCCACACTTAAACTAAAACAGGTATGGCAGAATGGTAAAACAATACCATTATCTACCCTAATAGGATCATCAGGTAATCCAGATGAGGTGTACTTTGAATATATACAACTATCTCACTTCCTTAGCAAAGAGACAGATAAAGATTTCTCTATCAGACCAGAGACAGAGATGGAGGAAGTTTGCTTCTCCCACCCGCCGGTGGAGCACAGAATCTCTAATCTGTACAGCCCCTTACTCTCACACTTTTGTGACAATACCCCCTCATTCAAGACCCAATGGCAGAATAAACTGAAAATCCTGATTTCTGAGACAGAGTGGACAAAGTGTTGTACCTTTGCCCACAAATGTTCTATCTCGGCCAGGGCACAGGAGAACGCCTACAAAATCCTGACAATGTGGTATAAGACTCCAGATAAACTCCATAAATGCAATCCCGATATATCAGATCTTTGCTGGCGATGTGGCAGCGAGGTAGGCGATATGATACACATATGGCATAGCTGTTCTAAAATTATTCCATTCTGGGAAAAAATCTGCAAAATTATAGCAGCTATCAGTAACATTAAAGTCAACAATGACCCAGCTCATACTTTACTTTTAAACATAAATTGCCCCATAAAAGCCTACAAAAAATCACTGATTCGCCATATCCTCGCCGCCGCACGCCTTACAATTCCAAAATTTTGGAAATCTACCCAATCCCCGTCTATTCTAGACTGGAAGGCTGAGCTCGAATCACTAAAACATTCAGAACAAGTTATTTTCTGGGCTTCGGACAGAGAAGAGAAATTTAATGTACTGTGGAGAAGATGGGAAATATTCGCATTGTCCGAAGAAGGCCAGGCTTTGCTGATGACTGACCCATGTTAAATTAAAATATTACCCTCTGGAGTGGCTTCAGGCGAGACATGACCTAGCAGAGAGTTCTGTGGCTGTGATTTCACCCACAGTTCTCTCTTGTGTCTTTTCTTTCTCTCTTCCTATTTTTCTACCTTACTACACCATTCCCCCTCCCCCCCCCCCCCCCCCACCTTCTTCCTCCTAACATTAGCTATGTATAGTTGGGCTAAGTTCATAGATACCTTTTAAATACACTAATTTGTTATTAGGCTGCGACAATATAAACTCATTTAACTAAAACAGTTCAAGCATATTAGTCCAGCCATCTGGGTCAGAGTCGTCCGGGTTGGTAGTAAGCTATGCATATCCACGGGACCCATGACACTATTATCTCCCTCAACCCCTAGCATCGACCCCCCAAGGGTGAGCGACTGCTTGGTGAGGAGCTCAAGCAACTGAGTCTTTAGGGTTAAGCGGCTCATCTTGGCTAAGCTACAACAGCACACACGAAGTTTTCAGTGGTAGCCAATGCATTGTATATGTGAACTGCCAAATGCTCAATATATGCCCTATTAACTAATCCTCATGTTCCCACTGTATATACTCATGTGTTCATGTCTGTATCCTTGTTTATGCAAAATTTTGAATAAAAACTATTATATTCAAAAAAAAAAAAATTTCCCTAGTACAATGTATGGCGTCAATATTTTATTTGGAAATAAAGGTGCATTTTTTCAGCTTTGCGTCCATCACTAATTACAAGCCCATAAATTAAAAATTAATAGTAATATACCGCATTGACATAAATTTTAAAAAAAGTTTAGTCCCTAAGGTAACTACTTATATTTGTTTTTATTTAAATTTTTTATTTTTTTTCCCCTATAGCAAAAAAAAAGTTTGGGTACTATGGGAGGGAGTGGGAGGGAAATAGTTAATTATAAAAGTCAGTATGGGGATTTTTATTAAATAAAAATGCATTTTGGTGTAATTTACTATTTGGCCACAAGATGTCCTCAGTCATTATTTCCAATTCACGTACGTAAGCACGTGAATCGGAAGTAATGCGTGCCTGCGGTCCCATTCATTAACCTCCCCGCTAAGCGGCGGTAACAACGGTGCGCACGTGCGGGCGAACGGGAGCGAGCATCGGCCGCACGCTGCTGCAGACTTGCATTCACGGCCCTGGTGCATCCTGTGAACTTTGCAGGGGCCGTGAATATACTGCACGGAGTGCATCAAGTAGTTAAACAAAATAAAACTGTGAAATATCCTAAAAAGTCATTTTTCGGAGAAGGAGGATAGAGACAATTGTTTATTTCATTAGTTTATTTTCACCTCGGGTGTCCTTTTTACTGTGTCTTATTTATGAGGAAGACAGACTGCCAGTAGACTGGGAGGTGTGTATATTATTGCCATTACAGCTAGTAAAGCATTATTATGGTCACCCGGGGAATCTCAGGCTCGCAGCACTTGTACTTTGTTATTTTCTTCAGGATGACAATTGATAGAGGCAGTCTTCTTGACAGCTAATCATTTCATGAAAAGCTCATCTGTCTGCAGCAATGGGAAAAATATCAGGTATTGCAGAAGCCTCTCCCTCTGTTCAGCTGGCTGTAATCTCAGCGCATCACTTCAGTAGTAGATGTGACAGTGATGGTATTTTAGCTTATTAAAGAGGATCTGTCAGCAATTCTATCTCAGATAAAAAAAAACCCACAAATAAAAGCAGATAAATACTTCCTCTACTTGCATAACACATGTATTGTACTGTCCAACTTTTGATTTTAGTGATTTTTCTACAGTAAAAAAAAGAGAAAATTCTTCTTAGGATTCTCCATCTTAACAGTATCTATTTTGAAGCCAATCCTGATGTAATGTCCTCCCTTTACTCTCCTCTGCCTGTAGAATAGTGAAGAAAAAACACAAAAAGGTCCGGGAGCCCAATCTGGTGCAATATTGTTAGTTGGTAAGGATATATTGAAAGGTAATTGAGTATATACTCACAAAAGCGGGTTGCAGTAAGGCAACCACTCGTGTCCGCAGGTGGAGAAAAACCGTCCCCACTCGGCCTTTAAAATCCAAGATGGTCGCTACTCCTCATGAAAACGATTCTTTAGTTGAGGAACTCGACTGAATCACCCTCGATACAAGATATGTGTGAGGGAGTATAGTATAATAACCAGTGGATAGGAGGCGCCCGGTCTGGATTACGTCATAGTATTGAATAGTACTATGTCAAAATGTTAAATAGTAGCTATACCAATCTCTATAAAGCATGGGATAATTAAAAAATGTTCCTACCTTATAGATGTTTGGCAGAATTATAAATGCAAGTAGAAGTTTATGAATAAACAAACGATTTTTATTGGTGCACTTTGACAACGCGTTTCTCGGCTCTCAGCCGCTTCCTCAGGTCAATACAAGTGCCTGTCAGGAGTTAGGAACAATCATCCGGGCGCCAAGGATCTTCTTGACATAGTACTATTCAATACTATGACGTAATCCAGACCGGGCGCCTCCTATCCACTTGTTATTATACTCTCCTCTGCCTGGTTGTGTATGCATCGCCCGCCTTCCTCCCAGTCATCAGGCACTCCCACCCAGCTCTGCAATAGAAAGTGCATTGTTTCAGCATGAGAAATATTGGCCAATCAGAGAGGAACAGAGGTGTGGGAGGGGAAAACAGGAGGGAAAGAGGCTTCAGCCAATCAGGCTGCATTAGTTAAGTCTGAGGGGAAAGTAAAGCAGCAAACAAGGACAACCCAGCATGCCCGGCAACTTCCTTTGTGTGGCATATGTACCAAATAAGAGTCAGGGAAACTGGGGAATGATCTTTTATGGAGAAGGAAAGTAATAGTGATTTTAACTTTTGGATTGTCTGGTTAGCATACTTATTACTTGTTTACCAGATACACATAAATAATTGATTTTTTATTTTATGCCCGACAGTTACACAACAGTTCATACTTGGAATTACCTTAGAAACACTTACCACACACTACTATTAAATAGATCTGTGTCAAGGGGAACTTGAGATAATCTTTACCATACCAAGGGTGCTGAAAACAGGCTTCTTTTAAAAGGGGTGCCTACCCATAAAATGTTGTGCAACACTGGTACAGAGGATAGAGCTTGCACCTGGCAGCACTGCGTCCCGGGTTTGAATCTAGACCAGCACACTATCTGCCAAGAAAGAGTTGGGTGATGAACACCCTACAAATGAAACACAGAGACAACGGGAGCCCAATGTCACTTGATTTATAGAAGAAGAAAATCCTGATAGGATATATACTCACAAAGGTAGGTTGCGTGAGGGGCGACCAACCACAGAGCAGGTGGAGCACACAAGCCTGTCTCCACTCGGGTACCTCCAGGAATAGCCAGATGTAGGGTGGTCGCACTGTTTAGAAAAAAAAAAAAGATAGTACCTACAATGGTGAAAACACTTTGGATTATGACTTCCTCCCCTTTCTAAGAAGAGGGGGAGGTGGAGCTAGCACAACAAGGGCGAAGAGGCGCCCAGTAGAGATAAAACTGAGTTAAATCCATTATAAAATCAAAAAGAATAAGAGGTGGCTTGCCTCTCAGACGACACAATACATTTTGGAAAAAAGAGAATCAATTTATTTTGCACAGGCAACGCATTTTGCAGAGAAACTTCCACTTCATTAACCTCTTGAGGACCATGGTGGTAAACCCCCCTAGTGACCAGCCTAATTTTACATTAATTGGCCACTGCAGCTTTAAGGCCAAGCTGCAGGGCCGTATACCTCTGCACACAAGTGATCTCCCCCCCCCCTTTTCTCCCCACCAACAGAGCTCTCTGTTGGTGAGGTCTGATCGCCCCCCCTGTGTTTCTTTTTTTTTAAATAAATATTTGTTTGGTTTTTTTTTAAATATTTTTGGACATTTTCTTTTTTTTTTTTTTTCTAAATCCCCTCCCTCCCCCCAGCCGGCCAATCACGGCGATCGGCTGTCATAGGCTTCTGCCTATGAGAGCCGATCGCTCTCTTGTCCCCCATGGGGACAGCCGTGTCACACGGCTGTCCCCAGTGCAGCGCTGCTGCTGATCGCAGCGCTGCACATGTAAATACACGGCGGTTTCGCCGTGTAACAGTCTCCCGAGCGGCAATCGCCGCTCGGAGACTGAAGGCGGAGCTCGGCTCCGCCCACCAAGCGGGAGATGCGCACGCATCGTGCGCGCGATCTCCCGTAAACTGCTGCCCCAGGACTTTACGCCAATTGGCGTTAGCTGGTCCTGGGGCTGCCGCCGCGGCCACGCCTACTGGCGTGACGCGGGCGGCAAGCGGTTAAAGAGAATCTGTATTGTTAAAATCGCACAAAAGTAAACATACCAGTGCATTAGGGGACATCTCCTATTACCCTCTGTCACAATTTCGCCGCTCCTCGCCGCATTAAAAGTGGTTAAAAACAGTTTTAAAAAGTTTGTTTATAAACAGACAAAATGGCCACCAAAACAGGAAGTAGGTTGATGTACAGTATGTCCACACATAGAAAATACAACCATACACAAGCAGGCTGTATGCAGCCTTCCTTTTGAATCTCAAGAGCTCATTTGTGTGTTTCATCCACTGAAGTGTCAGGCTGTTTCTTCCTGCAGAGTGCAGACAGCTCTGCCTGTATGTAATTCTTCAGTATGTGGAAACCCAGCAAGCTCAGAGGAGGATTTATCCAGCTTGTAAAAGATAAGAGAGAAGAGAGAAGCTGTCCTAATCTAAATAATACACAGGCAGTGTGCATAGAGGGGCCTGGAAGGGGGAGTTCATAGCAGAACCACAACACTGAAGAACTTGGCAGCCTTCCAGACACAGGCTGACAAGTCTGACAAGAGAGAGATAAGTTGATTTATTACAGAGATGGTGATAGTAGAACGTGCTGCAGTAAGCCAGAGCACATTAGAATAGCTTTTGGAACTTGTAGGATGATAAAAAACAGGATGCAATTTTTGTTACGGAGTCTCTTTAAAGAGACTCCGTAACAAAAATTGCATCCTGTTTTTTATCATCCTACAAGTTCCAAAAGCTATTCTAATGTGTTCTGGCTTACTGCAGCATGTTCTACTATCACCATCTCTGTAATAAATCAACTTATCTCTCTCTTGTCAGACTTGTCAGCCTGTGTCTGGAAGGCTGCCAAGTTCTTCAGTGTTGTGGTTCTGTGATGCATCTCCCCCTCCAGGCCCCTCTCTGCACACTGCCTGTGTATAATTTAGATTAGGGCAGCTTCTCCCTTCTCTCTTATCTTTTACAAGCTGAATAAATCCTCCTCTGAGCTGGCTGGGCTTTCACATACTGAGGAATTACATACAGGCAGAGCTGTCTGCACTCTGCAGGAAGAAACAGCCTGACACTTCAGTGGAAGATAGCTGCAGGGGGAAAGAAACACACAAATGATCTCTTGAGATTCAAAAGGAAGGGTGTATACAACCTGCTTGTGTATGAATGTATTTTCTATGTGTGGACATACTGTACATTAACCTACTTCCTGTTTTGGTGGCCATTTTGTTTGTTTATAAACAAACTTTTTAAAACTGTTTTTAACCACTTTTAATGCGGCGAGGAGCGGCGAAATTGTGACAGAGGGTAATAGGAGATGTCCCCTAACGCACTGGTATGCTTACTTTTGTGCGATTTTAACAATACAGATTCTCTTTAAGCCAGTAAAAGTGCCTATACAATTAAAATTAACGAGAAACACTCAAAGCTTCTGGTTGGGAATTCTAACAGTACACATGTCTATGCTCCTGAATAATATATATAAAAAACATTTTAACATAGCCAACCAGAACACTTGCAGTGTGGTTCGGCAGGGGTTTGTAGGTTCATGGAGGGTGCAGTCTAGGGTGCCAGGACATCTGTGCCTATAGGCTCCTGTGATTTAAATCCTTCCCTGTCTGAGGCACAGTTATTGACATGGCTAATTGGCTATATACACTGTAAAGTGCTGTGGAAGATGTCCGCTCTATTTAAAGTGGACCTGAACTCAAAACTACTCCCTGCTATAAAAGATACACAAAATCATAATAACCTTTAAACAAAATACATTTCTTTGTTACAGCTGATAAAAATCCTATAATAAATCTGCACTGTTTCTACTTCCTGATTCATGGAAGCAGACATATTGTTTACAGCCTGCACTTTCACATGGGCTTTTCTGCTTATCTGCAATCTGCAATAGGCAGTCATGTGACACAGGGGAAAGATCAAATTACAACTAGTGATCAGACACAATTGAGTAGGATTTACACAGGCTAAACTCTTTAAATTCATACAGGGTGCATTTCTGTTATGTTTTCCTTGTGTCTTGTGCAAGAGTTCAGGTCCACTTTAAATACAGAATTTTAAAAAATTCCAGAGTTTGCCACTGAAGGAGTGCAGCATTCATTTGCTTAGGAAGAAATTAAATGCTGTATTGTTCAATTTAACTTAAAAAAAAGAACTGTAACAACATTTAGTAGAATGCAGAACTTTATTCAGGATATGGACAGATTTTACAATGAGCAAAGACTGACTTAACAATTTATAAATGAATATTTTTAAAATAAAATAAGCAATTTTATTTATTATGTTATCTTGGTTACAGTTCCTCTTTAACCCCTTCGGGAGCGGCTGCCTACTCCCCCTTAAAGTGAATGGGAACCGCATTTAAAAAAAATGAAGCAAATACTTACCTAAGGAGAGGGAAGGCTCTGGGTTGTATAGAGCTTTCTGTCTCCTCTCTCGGTGCTCTCTATCCTGTGCTGCCCCCCCCCCCCCCCGTTTCAATCCCCCGCCGAAAGGGTATTTGGAAGTCTTCGGGAGCCGTGTCCTCCCAAAGACGTGCGGCTCCAAACTGCACAGGTGTGAGCGTGCAAGAGAGCGTGCTTGCGCAGGTGCAGTACAGGGCCGCCCTTCTTCAGGAGCACTCGGGCTCGCTGAAGACTTCTGAAGCCTCCTTCGGCCGGGTAAAGCAGTATTTGACTAAATTAGTCAAATACTGCTACCGGGCGAGCCAGCACTGAAACGAGGGGACCAGGAGAGGAGCCGGAAGGCTCTATAGGACCCATAGCCTCCCTGCTCCTTGGGTAAGTATCTGTCTCATTTTTTATAAATGCAGTTCCCATTCACTTTAACCACTTAAGGTCTGCAGTCATAAAACCCCTTAAGGACCAGAGCCTTTTTTTCCATTCGGACCACTGCAGCTTTCACGGTTTATTGCTCGTTCATACAACCTACCACCTAAATCAATTTTACCTCCTTTTCTTGTCACTAATACAGCTTTCTTTCGGTGCTATTTGATTGCTGCTGCGAGTTTTACTTTTTATTATATTCATCAAAAAAGACATGAATTTTGTCAAAAAAATGACTTTTTTAAATTTCTGTGCTGACATTTTTCAAATAAAGTAAAATTTCCTATACATTTGAGCACAAAAGTTATTCTGCTACATGTCTTTGATAAAAAAAAAAACCATTCAGTGTATATTTATTGGATTGGGTAAAAGTTATAGCGTTTACAAACTATGGTGCCAAAAGTGAATTTTCCCATTTTCAAGCATCTCTGACTTTTCTGCGCACCTGTCAGGTTTCATGAGGGGCTAAAATTCCAGGATAGTACAAATACCCCCCAAATGACCCCATTTTGGAAAGAAGACATCCCAAAGTATTCAGTGAGAGGCATGGTGAGTTCATAGAAGATTTTATTTTTTGTCACAAGTTAGCGGAAAATGACACTTTGTAACAAAAAAAACAAAAAAAAAAGTTTCCATTTCTTCTAACTTGCGACCAAAAAAAATGAAATCTGCCACGGACTCAATATGCTCCTCTCTGAATACCTTGAAGTGTCTACTTTCCAAAATGGGGTCATTTGTGGGGTGTGTTCACTGTTCTGGCATTTTGGGGGGTGCCTAATTGTAAGCACCCCTGTAAAGCCTAAAGATGCTCATTGGACTTTGGGCCCCTTAGCGCAGTTAGGCTGCAAAAAAGTGCCACACATGTGGTATTGCCGTACTCAGGAGAAGTAGTATAATGTGTTTTGGGGTGTATTTTTACACATACCCATGCTGGGTGGGAGAAATATCTCCGTAAATGACAATTTTTTTATTTTTTTTACACACAATTGTCAATTTATAGAGATATTTCTCCCACTCAGCATGGGTATGTGGAAAAATACACCCCAAAACACATTATACTACTTCTCCTGAGTACGGCGATACCACATGTGTGGCACTTTTTTGCACCCTAACTGCGCTAAGGGGCCCAAAGTCCAATGAGTACCTTTAGGATTTCACAGGTCATTTTGAGAAATTTCGTTTCAAGACTGCTCCTCACGGTTTAGGGCCCCTAAAATGCCAGGACAGTATAGGAATCCCACAAATTACCCCATTTTAGAAAGAAGACACCCCAAGGTATTCCATTAGGAGTATGGTGAGTTCATAGAAGATTTTTTTTTTGTCACAAGTTAGCGGAAATTGATTTTAATAGTTTTTTTTCACAAAGTGTCATTTTCCGCTAACTTGTGACAAAAATAAAATCTTCTATGAACTCACCATACTCCTAACGGAATACCTTGGGGTGTCTTCTTTCTAAAATTGGATCATTTGTGGGGTTCCTATACTGCCCTGGCATTTTAGGGGCCCTAAACCGTGAGGAGTAGTCTTGAAACCAAATGTCGCAAAATGACCTGTGAAATCCTAAAGGTACTCATTGGACTTTGGGCCCCTTAGCGCACTTAGGGTGCAAAAAAGTGCCACACGTGTGGTACCGCCGTACTCAGGAGAAGTAGTATAATGTGTTTTGGGGTGTATTTTTACACATACAGATGCTAGGTGGGAGAAATATCTCTGTAAATGACAATTATTTGATTTTTTTTACACACAATTGTCCATTTACAGAGAGATTTCTCCCACCCAGCATGGGTATGTATAAAAATACACCCCAAAACACATTATACTACTTCTTCTGAGTACGGCGATACTACATGTGTGACACTTTTTTGCAACCTAGGTGCGCTAAGGGGCCTAACGTCCTATTCACAGGTCATTTTGAGGCATTTGGATTCTAGACTACTCCTCACGGTTTAGGGCCCCTAAAATGCCAGGGCAGTATAGGAACCCCACAAGTGACCCCATTTTAGAAAGAAGACACCCCAAGGTATTCCGTTAGGGGTATGGTGAGTTCATAGAAGATTTTTTTTTGTCACAAGTTAGCGGAAAATGACACTTTGTGAAAAAAAAAAACAATACATATCAATTTCCGCTAACTTGTGACAAAAAATAAAATCTTCTATGAACTCACCATACTCCTAACGGAATACCTTGGGGTGTCTTCTTTCTAGAATGGGGTCATTTGTGGGGTTCCAATACTGCCCTGGCATTTTAGGGGCCCTAAACCGTGAGTAGTAGTCTTGAACCCAAATGTCTCAAAATGACCTGTGAAATCCTAAAGGTACTCATTGGACTTTGGGCCCCTTAGCACAGTTAGGCTGCAAAAAAGTGTCACACATGTGGTATCGCCGTACTCAGAAGAAGTAGTATAATGTGTTTTGTGGTGTATTTTTACATATAACCATGCTGGGTGGGAGAAATATCTCTGTAAATGACACATTTTTGATTTTTTTTACACACAATTGTCCATTTACAGAGAGATTTCTCCCACCCAGCATGGGTATGTGTAAAAATACACCACAAAACACATTATACTACTTCTCCTGAGTATGGCGATACTACATGTGTGACACTTTTTTGCAGCCTAGGTGCGCTAAGGGGCCCAACGTCCTATTCACAGGTCATTTTGAGGCATTTGTTTTCTAGACTACTCCCCACGGTTTAGGGCCCCTAAAATGCCAGGGCAGTATAGGAACCCCACAAGTGACCCCATTTAAGAAAGAAGACACCCCAAGGTATTCCGTTAGGGGTATGGTGAGTTCATAGAACATTTTATTTTTTGTCACAAGTTAGTGAAAAATGACACTTTGTGAAAAAAACAATAAAAATCCAATTTCCGCTAACTTTTGACAAAAAATAAAATCTTCTATGAACTCATCATACACCTAACAGAATACCTTGGGGTGTCTTCTTTCTAAAATGGGGTCACTTGTGGGGTTCCTATACTGCCCTGGCATTTTACGGGCCCAAAACTGTGAGTAGTCTGGAAACCAAATTTCTCAAAATGACTGTTCAGGGGTATAAGCATCTGCAAATTTTGATGACAGGTGGTCTATGAGGGGGCAAATTTTGTGGAAACGGTCATAAGCAGGGGGGCCTCTTAGATGACAGGATGTATTGGGCCTGATCTGATGGATAGGAGTGCTAGGGGGGTGACAGGAGGTGATTGATGGGTGTCTCAGGGGGTGGTTAGAGGGGAAAATAGATGCAATCAATGCACTGGGGAGGTGATCGGAAGGGGGTCTGAGGGGGATCTGAGGGTTTGGCCGAGTGATCAGGAGCCCACACGGGGCAAATTAGGGCCTGATCTGATGGGTAGGTGTGCTAGGGGGTGACAGGAGGTGATTTATGGGTGTCTCAAGGTGTGATTAGAGGGGGGAAATAGATGCAAGCAATGCACTAGCGAGGTGATCAGGGCTGGGGTCTGAGGGCGTTCTGAGGTGTGGGTGGGTGATTGGGTGCCCGCAAGGGGCAGATTAGGGTCTAATCTGATGGGTAACAGTGATAGGGGGTGATTGATGGGTAATTAGTGGGTGTTTAGAGGAGAGAAGAGATGTAAACACTGCACTTGGGAGGTGATCTGATGTCGGATCTGCGGGCGATCTATTGGTGTGGGTGGGTGATCAGATTGCCCGCAAGGGGCAGGTTAGGGGCTGATTGATGGGTGGCAGTGACAGGGGGTGATTGATGGGTGGCAGTGACAGGGGGTGATTGATGGGTGATTGACAGGTGATCAGTGGGTGATTACAGGGAATAACAGATGTAAATATTGCACTGGCGAATTGATAAGGGGGGCTCTGAGGGCAATCTGAGCGTGTGGGCGGGTGATTGGGTGCCCGCAAGGGGCAGATTAGGGTCTAATCTGATGGGTAACAGTGACAGGTGGTGATAGGGGGTGATTGATGGGTAATTAGTGGGTGTTTAGAGGAGAGAATAGATGTAAACACTGCGCTTGGGAGGTGATCTGATGTCGGATCTGCGGGCGATCTATTGGTGTGGGTGGGTGATCAGATTGCCCGCAAGGGGCAGGTTAGGGGCTGATTGATGGGTGCCAGTGACAGGGGGTGATTGATGGGTGGCAGTGACAGGGGGTGATTGACAGGTGATCAGTGGGTTATTACAGGGAAGAACGGATGTAAATAATGCACTGGCGAATCGATAAGGGGGGGTTTGAGGGCAATCTGAGTGTGTGGGCGGGTGATTGGGTGCCTGCAAGGGTCTAATCTGATGGGTAACAGTGACAGGTGGTGATAGAGGGTGATTGATGGGTGATTGATGGGTAATTAGTGGGTGTTTAGAGGAGAGAATAGATGTAAACAATGGATTTGGGAGGTGATCTGATGTCGGATCTGCGGGCGATCTATTGGTGTGGGTGGGTGATCAGATTGCCCGCAAGGGGCAGGTTAGGGGCTGATTGATGGGTGGCAGTGACAGGGGGTGATTGATGGGTGGCAGTGACAGGGGGTGATTGACAGGTGATCAGTGGGTATTACAGGGAAGAACGGATGTAAATAATGCACTGGCGAATCGATAAGGGGGGGTTTGAGGGCAATCTGAGCGTGTGGGCGGGTGATTGGGTGCCCGCAAGGGTCTAATCTGATGGGTAACAGTGACAGGTGGTGATAGGGGGTGATTGATGGGTGATTGATGGGTAATTAGTGGGTGTTTAGAGGAGAGAATAGATGTAAACGATGGATTTGGGAGGTGATCTGATGTCGGATCTGCGGGCGATCTATTGGTGTGGGTGGGTGATTAGATTGCCCGCAAGGAGCAGGTTAGGGGCTGATTGATGGGTGGCAGTGACAGGGGGTGATTGACGGGTGATTGACGGGTGATTGACAGGTGATTGACAGGTGATCAGGGGGGGTAGATGCATACAGTACACAGGGGGGGGGGGGGGGGGTCTGGGGAGAATCTGAGGGGTGGGGGGGGGGTGATCAGGAGGGAGCAGGGGGCAGTTTAGGGACTAAAAAAAAAATAGCGTTGACAGATAGTGACAGGGAGTGATTGATGGGTGATTAGGGGGGTGATTGTGTGCAAACGGTGGTCTGGGGGGGTGGGCAGGGGGGGGTCTGAGGGGTACTGTGGGCGATCAGGGGGCAGGGGGGGGCAGATCAGTGTGTTTGGGTGCAGACTAGGGTGGCTGCAGCCTGCCCTGGTGGTCCCTCGGACACTGGGACCACCAGGGCAGGAGGCAGCCTGTATAATACACTTTGTAAACATTACAAAGCGTATTATACGCTTCCTATCCGGCGATCGTCGGGTTAACAACCCGCCGGCGCTTCCGATTGGCCGGCGGGTTGACGTCGCGGGTGGGCGGAGCCTATTGCCGGCGGATGCGCGCGCATCCCAGCGCGCGATCCCCGGCCAAAGAGTGCCCCAGGACCTGACGCCATTCTGCGTTACGTGGTCCTGGGGCTGCCACTTTGCCGCCGCCAATATGAAGTAGGCGGTCGGCAAGTGGTTAAAGGACTTACGAGGCGAATGTACTAAAAAAAGTTATTTACCTTATTGCAATAGCTGACCTCAGACCAGGCGATCGGCGCCTCCCTTGTCATTTTCAGACCCTCTCTTATCTGAATCCACACTTCATTACACGACCCGACCCTTCCTTGGGTCGCCTTATCTGATGGCGATTAGAATCGCTGCTTTAAAATTCAGATGCCTGCGTAGGTTCGCATAGCCGCTGTTGCGGTTGCGCAGGTTTCAGCCCTGTCTTCGGGCCGTCCTAGCTCCGTGCACGCTGAACTACGTCATGTGGGCGTCCCCACATGACCGCCCACATGACTAAGTTGTGTTCCAGTCAGCCGCGCCCCCTGTAATCACGCTGGCACAGCGCTGCTACTGTATGCTGAGGGGGCGCGGCTGACTGGAACACAACTTAGTCATGTGGGTGGTCATGTGGGGACGCCCACATAACATATATCAGCGTGCACAGAGCTAGGACGGCCCGCAGACAGGGCTGGAAACCTGAGCAGCCGCACCAGCGGCTATGCGAACCTACGCAGGCATTTGAATTTGAAAGCGCCGATTCTAATCGCCATCAGATAAGGTGACCCAAGGGAGGGTCGGGTGGCGTAATGAAGCGTGGATTTAGATAAGAGAGGGTCTGAAAATGACAAGGGAGGCGCCTTGGTCTGAGGTCAGCTATTGCAATAAGGTAAATAACGTTTTTTAGTAGATTCGCCTCGTAAGTTCTTTAAGGACCAGGTATTTTACATGCAGAGGGCGCGCATTTGGGGGGGTTAGGCAGCCGGATCCTCACTGTGGGCACTTAGCTTTGGTCTCCCCCGGGTGGCCAGGTGTCCCCCGTATTGATGGCAGTCTTTACTCACCTCCCAGGCTCCAGCGGTGAACAGCTGTAGACACCTCCGCTCTTGCTCGCTTCCCGGCTCGTACTGTCGCTAAGTCCCGGGTCGCGGCTTGATGACGTCATCAAGCCGGGACCCGGAACTTAGCGTCAATACAGCAGGGGTGCCAGCAAGAGCTGAGGGGAGCGCCCATCATCTGGGGAATGGCAGGAAGGTGAGAGGATCCTCTTCCTTCCCCCTCTACCACCGCAGCTCTGTAAGTGATCACTATGATCCGCCAGCGATCGTAGTGATCACATGATCAGAAGCCATACGCGATGGCTGCTGATCACTGAGAGGAGATGTCAGCTGTCATATGACAGCTTAATCTCCCCTCTCCGGTACGCACGATCGCGTCGGGACGGGTCTTTAGCGCGTACGTTGACTCAATGTCCAGTCAGGGCGGCAGCACCACCTGCTGGACGTAGATTCAAACTACGTCAGTCCCCAAAAGGTTAATGAATTGCTAACTGAAAAAGCTCTGCTCTTAAAGCAGACCTGAACTCAGAACTCCCTATCTGCTCTAAAAGATACGCACCAGCATAATAACCTTTAGAGAGAAAAAATTATTTGTTACAGCTGATACAAACCCTGCAATAAATCTGCAGTGTGTCTACTTCCTGCTTTCATGGAAGTTAACATCCTGTGTTTACAAATTAGCTGCTCTGCCGAATACAGCAGAGATTATTGAGCTGACACAGCTGAGAGATCAAATTACAGTTGTGATTAGTCACATATGAGAGGGAATTGGACAGGCTAAACTCTCTAATTACATACAGGGTGCATTTCTCTCTGTTTTTCTTCTGTCTTGTGTCTTGAGTTCAGGTCCACTTTAACCTAAACTGTACCATGATGAGATAGATAGAGCCTTTTTTCTAATCCGAATGCAGAATGTACAAAAATTCTGCAGTAAGCTTATATTCATTTCTCTCCACTAGATGGCTCCAATGCTCTAAATACAAATACCAAAACGTTGACATAAAAAGCTTTATATCCAGATTTACTTATAAAGCAATGGAAGCTAGATAACTTGTTTGATGTGTATTAATCTGCTGGTAATGGATTCACATATCACAAAGAATATAATACAGTGTAACGGTTCCATGAGTATAAAGTAACCAATAGCACTAAACAACTAGTGATACTTCAGTAGTAAAAAAAGGAAGATATTTATCAAGACATTTACCACACTTTATTGTAGGCAGGGTTGCTCTTCAAATTTGCAAATTCGAATAGTACCCATGATCACGGGTAGATTTTCATGCTTGCCGAATTCGAATAGTGATCCTGCGCCCGAATTCGAAGTCGAAGTTACCCGAATAGTGCTCTCGAATTCGGACCGTGATCACGCGGGTTTTAACCCGTGATCACGAATTTGGCTTCAGTATCCAGGTAATGACGTCATTGGGCCAATCAGAAGGCCCCTAGCCGAGGCACTAGCAACCAATCAGAGGAGGGGAGCCTGGCCCTCCCCTCCTCTATATAAGGGGGCGGCCATGTTGCGGAGCCCGTCCTTGCTGTGTGACTAAGCGGTACTGAGAGCATCTCCAGTGCTGCTGTTGGTCTGAGCAAGTGCTTTTTAACTGTTAAACCTAGCGTTTTACCTCCTATATACATTCTCTACCCATATCTAATATTGCTGTATAGTTAGAAAGTGATTTGAGTGTTATAGTTCAGTCAGCTAGAGTAGTGTATAGTGTATACTGTGCTAGGCTAGTGTTAGGTCTGTGTGCAGGCTAGGCCTGCTAGCCTAGGTAGCCTTAGCCTACCACTAGCTTAGGTAGGTTAGGGATTATAGTTAGTTAGTACTATTTTACTTCATTTCTACTGTTAGTCTGTGAGTTAATTAGCTTCAGCACTGTGTTAGTTACTGTACAGGCCACCAGGGGCGTCGCTAGCCCTGTTTTAGGGGGGCACGTGCCCCCAATCTTTCCTGGGGTGCCACGGATCTCCCAGCCGCCGATGCCCCCTTTGTCAGCGGCTCCCTCCAGCCGCCGCCGCCGCGTCTCAGACCTCAGGATCAGGCGGCGAGCCGGCGACCAATCGTGATGGGCGCTAGGACCCAGCGCCCGCACTGATATGCGGAAGTGACATCACTTCCGCATATCGAGCGGGTGCGTCCAGCGCCTGCTCGTACATCTGGTCGGGTCGCCGCTGATCCTGAGGTCTGCTGAGAGGTAGGGTAGGGGGGGGGGGGGGGGGAAGCGGCGGCGGCGGCGGCTAGAGAGGGGGCCTCCCTGTCACTCACTCACTCACTCACTCACTCACTCACTCCCTAAAGGGGCTCCCTGGCACGCACTCACTCCCTAAAGGGGCTCCCTGTCACTCACTCACTCCCTAAAGGGGCTCCCTGTCACTCACTCACTCCCTAAAGGGGCTACCTGTCACTCACTCACTCCCTAAAGGGGCTCCCTGTCACTCACTCACTCCCTAAAGGGGCTCCCTGTCACTCACTCACTCCCTAAAGGGGCTCCCTGTCACTCACTCACTCCCTAAAGGGGCTCCCTGGCACGCACTCACTCCCTAAAGGGGCTCCCTGTCACTCACTCACTGCCTAAAGGGCCTCCCTGTCACTCACTCACTCCCTAAAGGGGCTCCCTGGCACTCACTCACTCCCTCCCTAAAGGGGCTCCCTGTCACTCACTCCCTAAAGGGGCTCCCTGTCACTCACTCACTCCCTAAAGGGGCTCCCTGTCACTCACTCACTCCCTAAAGGGGCTACCTGTCACTCACTCACTCCCTAAAGGGGCTCCCTGGCACTCACTCACTCCCTAAAGGGGCTCCCTGTCACTCACTCCCTAAAGGGGCTCCCTGTCACTCACTCACTCCCTAAAGGGGCTCCCTGGCACGCACTCACTCCCTAAAGGGGCTCCCTGTCACTCACTCACTCCCTAAAGGGGCTCCCTGTCACTCACTCACTCCCTAAAGGGGCTCCCTGTCACTCACTCCCTAAAGGGGCTCCCTGTCACTCACTCACTCCCTAAAGGGGCTCCCTGGCACGCACTCACTCCCTAAAGGGGCTCCCTGGCACGCACCCACTCCCTAAAGGGGCTCCCTGTCACTCACTCACTCCCTAAAGGGGCTCCCTGTCACTCACTCACTCCCTAAAGGGGCTCCCTGTCACTCACTCACTCCCTAAAGGGGCTCCCTGTCACTCACTCACTCCCTAAAGGGGCTCCCTGGCACGCACTCACTCCCTAAAGGGGCTCCCTGGCACGCACCCACTCCCTAAAGGGGCTCCCTGTCACTCACTCACTCCCTAAAGGGGCTCCCTGTCACTCACTCACTCCCTAAAGGGGCTCCCTGTCACTCACTCACTCCCTAAAGGGGCTCCCCTGGCACTCACTCACTCCCTAAAGGGGCTCCCCTGGCACTCACTCACTCCCTAAAGGGGCTCCCCTGGCACTCACTCACTCCCTAAAGGGGCTCCCCTGGCACGCACTCACTCCCTAAAGGGGCTCCCTGGCACGCACCCACTCCCTAAAGGGGCTCCCTGTCACTCACTCCTTAAAGGGGCTCCCTGTCACTCACTCACTCCCTAAAGGGGCTCCCTGTCACTCACTCACTCCCTAAAGGGGCTCCCTGTCACTCACTCACTGCCTAAAGGGGCTCCCTGTCACTCACTCACTGCCTAAAGGGGCTCCCTGTCACTCACTCACTGCCTAAAGGGGCTCCCTGTCACTCACTCACTGCCTAAAGGGGCTTCCTGTCACTCACTCACTGCCTAAAGGGGCTCCCTGGCACTCACTCACTGCCTAAAGGGGCTTCCTGGCACTCACTCACTGCCTAAAGGGGCTTCCTGGCACTCACTCACTGCCTAAAGGGGCTTCCTGGCACTCACTCACTGCCTAAAGGGGCTTCCTGGCACTCACTCACTGCCTAAAGGGGCTCCCTGGCACTCACTCACTACCTAAAGGTGCTCCCTGTCACTCACTATCGGGGTCCCTGTCACTCACTACCTAACTGGAGGCGCCTGTCACTCACTAGCTAACCTGGGGGTCCCTGTCACTCACTACGTAACTTGGGGGGGCTACCATATTAAGGGGGCATTCTGCCTATTTATGTGAAATGCTGTCTATTTATGTGCCTCATGACTGCTGAATGTGTCTTGTTGGGAGCCTTATGATTTGTTGGGGGCCTCATGATTGCTGAATTTGTCTTGTTGGGGGCCTCATGATTTGTTGGGGGCCTCATGATTGCTGAATTTGTCTTGTTGGGGGCCTCATGATTGCTGAATTTGTCTTGTTGGGGGCCTCATGATTTGTTGGAGGCCTCATGATTGCTGAATTTGTCTTGTTGGGGGCCTCCTGATTTGTTGGGGGCCTCATGATTGCTGAATATGTCTTGTTGGGGGTCACATGATTGCTAACTGCGAGACTATGGGAAAAGCTGAATCCTTATCATATGAGACAATAGCATTAAACCTACTTTTTTAGCGTTTTAAAACAGAAAATAAAACTGGGAGGTTCTAAAAAATTGAATACATTTTTCAGGAGTAGGATGGATGAAATTGTTTATCTTCACAGTTTATTTTCAACTTGGATTTTCCATAATGTTCATGTATGAGTTAAAACGTTTGTACAGTATTTAGTTTAAATTGCTGTTGCCACTTTGCGATAGATACCGGTAAGTGACTTTTGGGTTGCAGTTTGGGCACTCGGCCTCCAAAAGGTTCGCCACCACTGTCCTAATCTGATGTCCCACCATTGCTAGGTTCATGTAAATTTGTCTCCACCCGTTACCACACCTATATTCTGGTCCATGGCCCACCCATTTTTTGGTGCGGCGCGATAAGCACGCCACACAACGTGATCGTCATATTTTTGGCACGCTAGCTGCAGTGTGCTGAATTCTGCTGCCTACAGTATGTACAGTATACGCTGTTCTCTAGTGCTTGCACTGTGTGCTGATTTACCTCCAGTGTGTACAGTGTAAGGTGTTACTCTGTGCCTTTATTGATTGTAAACCAGCTGTATTGTATGCTGATCCCTGCTACTTTCAGTATGTACAGTATTAGCTGTAAAGCCTGGTACACACATACAATTTTGATTAGCCAATTTTAGCTCTGTTCATAAAATTCATTGTCTGTTGGCCCACTTACTGCACGGGGGTGGGAAATTGGGGGTCAGTGATTGACCAATCAAAATTGTATGTGCGTATACATCTTTGATCTATGCCTATACTGATTGTAAATGATCGAAATAAAGGACAGGGGGCTCCGTCCAATATTTCGATGGGCAGGCCCGTTATCCGTAGCTTACACCGCTGCTAAGTTCATGTACATTTGGCCCCACCCATGGCCACGCACACTCATCGCATGGCCACGCCCATTTTTTGCCACCTCCCCTCCTGGTGCCCACAGGTGCCACTGATCTCCAGGGACCCTAGAAACGCCCCTGCAGGCCACCAACATCTGTTGAGATCTGTGACTGCCTGTCACATCTCTGCCTGACCCTATTGATTGCGTCCTTATGTGACAGACTTTGATTGTCACTCTCGGTCACACGAGTTACTTATCGACTATTAGTCTACTACACTACCACTACTACTGGGGATTATAGTTAGTTGTTATTTACCTACGTACTACTTTACTTAATTTCTACCGTTGTTAGTCGTTGAGTTTATTAGCTTCGGTACTGTTAGTTACTGTACAGGCCAGCATCTATTGTGATCTGTGACTGCCTGTCTGTCACATCTCTGCCTGACCCTATTGATTGCGTCCGTGTGTGACAGACTTTGATCGCCGCTGTCGGTCACACGCGTTAGTTATCGACTACTAGTCTACTACACTACTACTACTAGGTATTATAGTTAGTTGTTATTTACCTACTTACTACTTTACTTAATTTCTACTGTTGTTAGTCGTTGAGTTTATTAGCTTCACTACTGTGTTAGTTACTGTACAGGCCAGCATCTGTTGTGATCTGTGACTGCCTGTCACATCTCTGCCTGACCCTATTGATTGCGTCCGTGTGTGACAGACTTTGATTGCCACTGTCGGTCACACAAGTTAGTTATCGACTACTGTAGACTACACTACTAGTACTGTCTGTCTACTATTATTTAAAAAAAAATACTGAGGTGTCTGGGTTGAAAACTGTGCTGTCCCAGTTGTGTATTGGGCACAATGTGGGCTTCACGACTGCTGTCCGGAACCTCCTGCTGCATGGTGTTTATTACAGCCGTGGTACCAACGCTAGGGTCCACATTGCCTGCTGCCACGCGTCACTCCTCCTCCTGCTGCCACATTTCACCTCCTGCTGTCTGTGTTCCTGCCGCCAGGTTCTGCAGAATTATGCGCTGCTGCCATGCGCCACTAGCTATTATTATGCTATAAATTTAGCTATGCTGTTGAAGAACAAATTTTACAACAGTTCAGTTCTGTAAGGGAAAAAAAACATTAAGTTGGGTACAAGAGGAAGAATATGAACACACACACAAAAAAAAAAGATGGTGGTGAAGAAGAAGCTGAAGAAGAAGAATAACCAGGTGAAGAAGAAGAAGAATCGGGTTAAGAAATACAAGAAGAAGAACTAGGTGAAGGAAAAGAAGAAGAACCAGGTGAAGAAGAAGAACCAGGCGAAGAAGAAGAAGAAGAAGAAAAACCAGGTGAAGAAAAAGAAGAAGAACTGTGAGAATCCGCTCAGCTGCCTGCGCAGGCAGGCAGCCTTTTGACCATTGTTTAGGTTTGCTTGCTGCAGGACTCTGGAAAGGAGACCTTCTGTCAGTTGTGCAGTTTGTGTTGCTGAGGGATTTGCATACATTAGTCATGCAAATCCCTTACCTGCCTTCTTTTGATGACTGGCACTATAAAAGCATTCTGCTCCCAGAATGCTTTGCTGGACATTTCCCTTCCATGGTTTGTTCCTGATGGACACGGCTGGAGTGTCAGCCATTGCTAGGTAGTATACACTCCTAGTGAGTGTCAGTCATGCTACTTCTCGTTGAAGATTAGTTTAGAGTTATTCGTGGGACTGCGCTAGGCAGATTCCCTAGTCTAGTTAGGATTGTATTATTTGTATTGCCTGTTCTGTCTGTCTGTGGGGTGCTAACCAGAGCAGCGGTTGCTACTGGTAGGCCCTTCTGTTCTGTTATTATCTTCTCTGGATCGCACTAGTCTCTTTGCGCTAGTGCTGTGGATCCTTCTGTTCTGTCTTCTGGGATCGCGCTAGCTACTTTTTGCTAGCGCTGGGGATCCTTCTGTTCTGTCTTCTGGGATCGCGCTAGCCACTTTTCGCTAGCGCTGGGGATCCTTCTGTTCTGCTACTCTGTACCTGGATCGCGCTAGCCACTTTTCGCTAGTGCTGTGGATCCTTCTGATCTGTCTTCCTGTATCGCACTAACCGCTAGCGGTAGCGGCTGTGGATCGTTCTGATCTGTGTTTCTGCTTGGATCACACTTGCTCTGACGGAAGAGCGGTGGATCCTTTCTGCCTAGTTCCTGTTTCACGTTTGTCTGTCTTGTCTGATTCAAAACGCTTGCTGTAGGCTCGGTGAGGTAACCGTTAAGCAAGCGCTCGCGTTCTCTGTTTCGTGTTTGTCTGTCTTTGGTTAGTTAGGCGTGCTTGTCTCTGTTGTGCGTAACACGTGGAGACCGCGCACGAACGCGTGCACTGTTGCGAATGAGTGCGGTGTTCGCGTTCAGCTAGCGTTTGTTATTTTCTTTATCTTTCTCTTTGTATGATTTGCTGTGCCTTTGCTACCCTTGTGCTCTGTCCTGCTCAGTCTTGTGTCGCTATTGGCAATCACCATTCTTGCGATTGCGTTTCCTACTTCGTTTCCGCCGTTGTGTGTTCGCCGTCACTGGGTGGCGACTAATTTGGTGGGCACACATTGGTTCTGTCCCTTTGCTCTGTTCCCTGTGGGCTATCCAGCCCTGCCTGATTGTACCTTGTCCCGGATCTGTACAATTCCCATTTGGCATCTGTGGCTGTGCAGCGGCTGTGTTCGCCTGCACTCCACAGCGCCATCTGCCGGTGGGAATTGCCCTCTGCGGGTGCATAGCACCTAGCCTGGGTGTCCGCAATAATACGCTTGTGGAGGAAATCCGCCGCGTCAGCGCACGTCTGGTGCGCTGACCACGGAGACGATTCCACAATCGTTACAAGAACCAGGTGAAGAAGAAGAACCATTTGAAGAAGAAGAAGAACCAGGTGAAGAAGAATCAGATGATGATGATGATGATGATGAAAAAGAACCAGATGATGATGAAGAAGAAGAACCAGACGACTTGAGCAGCGTGCGATTGCGAGACGCGAGCTGGCTCTTCCGGGTCAGCAGACGAATCCCATCAGCCGTGACATGCACGGCTATGAGATCCACAGCCTCCCGTGCCGATTCGGATGGAAAAGCCAGCCGAATCGCTAGCAGTAGCGATTCAGCCGGTGTTACCATTGCACCCTATATGCAGAGTTTCTCTGCACTATTCGCCTGCGTAGAAACTCTGCGGATTCGCGGCGGTTTCCGCTCAAGTGGAAATGTACCCTAAGTGATCCCCAGGATCTTTGTACATCTGTGTCTCTGGTCTTTCACACATCAGCCATGACCATGGGCGTCCACCGAAAATTTTCAAGGGGGGGTAAAAAGGGGGGAGGAAAAAGTGGTGTGGCGCCCGCGGTGAAAATTAGGGGTGGTGTGGGGCTACGTCATGCGGCGCGCTTATCGCGTCGCGCCGAAAAATGGGTGTGGTCATGAACCAGAATGTGGGTGTGGTCGTGGGTGGAGTCAAGTTTACATGAACTAAGCAATGGTGGGACATTAGATTAGGACAGTGGTGGCGAAACTTTTGGAGGTCGAGTGTCCAAACTGCAAAGTCACTTTACTATCACAAAGTGCCAACAGCAATTTAAACTAAATACAAACGTTTTAACTCATACATGAACATTATGGAAAATCCAAGTTTAAAAAAACTGTTAAGATAAACAATTTCATCCATCGTACTCCTGAAAAAAATTTTCATTGTTTTTAGAACCTCCCAGTTTCATTTTCTGTTTTAAAAAGCGGAAAAAGTAGGTTTAATGCTATTGTCTCATATGATGATGATTCAGTTTTTTCCATAGTCTCGCAGTTAGCAATCATGTGACCCCCAACAAGACAAATTCAGCAGTCATGAGGCCCCCCCATCAAGACAAATTCAGCAATCATGAGGCCCCCAACAAGACAAATTCAGCAATCTTGAGGCCCCCAACAAATCATAAGGCTCCCAACAAAACAAAGTCAGTAACCATGTGGCCCCCAACAAGACAAATTCAGCAGTCATGAGGTACATAAATAGACAGCATTTCACATAAATAGGCAGAATGCCCCCTTAATATGGTAGACACCTCTCACCTGGCAGCAGTTCCCCAAAATACACTCAATCTGACAGCAGTGGTTCCCCAAAAATAGGTAGCCCCAGGTCTATAGGTGTCCCCAGAATAGGTGGCCAGCGGTATAGATGTCCCCAGAACTGGTAGCCAGGGGTATATGTGCACAGTATATGTAGGCAGGGGTATATGTGCCCAGTATATGTAGCCAAGGGTATATGTGCCCAGTATATGTAGGCAGGGGTATATGTGCCCAGTATATGTAGTCAGGGGTATATGTCCCCAGTATATGTAGTCAGGGGCATATGTGCCCAGTATATGTAGTCAGGGGTATATATGCCCAGTATATGTAGTCAGGGGTATATGTGCCCAGTATATGTAGTCTGGGGTATATGTCCGCAGTATATGTAGCCAGGGGTATATGTCCCCAGTATATGTAGCCAGGGGTATATGTCCCCAGTATATGTAGCCAGGGGTATATGTCCCCAGTATATGTAGCCAGGGGTATATGTCCCCAATATATGCAGCCAGGGGTATATGTGCCCAGTATCTGTAGTCAAGGGGTATATGTGCCCAGTATATGTAGGCAGGGGTATATATGCCCAGTATATATAGTCAGGGGAATATGTGCCCAGTATATGTAGGCAGGGGGATATGTGCCCAGTATATGTAGGCAGGTGTATATGTGCCCAGTATATGTAGGCAGGTGTATATGTGCCCAGTATATGTAGGCAGGGGTATATGTGCCCAGTATATGTAGCCAGGGGTATATGTGCCCAGTATATGTAGGCAGGGTATATGTGCCCAGTATATGTAGTCAGGGGTATATGTGCCCAGTATATGTAGGCAGGGGTATATGTGCCCAGTATATATAGCCAGGGGTATATGTGCCCAGTATATACTGTTTTGTCAGGTTTTCTATTTTTTTTTCCTTGCTGCATTATCTCTTGTCCATATTTAGCTTCCATCTTCAGGTACTGTCTTTTTTTATACGGCTTTGCAGCATCATTCTGTTTTTCTAATGACATTCCATGTTTGTTTTTGTGAACATATATCAGTTATCTACCTTACACATAAAGTACCAATCTGCTTCTTCTTTGCTAGTCTGCATTCCTAGATTGTGGGCAGCTAAGGACACTTTTGTGCATTGGATTTTCTTTTTTATTCTAGATCTGTTTTCCCTTTTTTTTTTTTGTAATACAACTACTGAGTATGTGCATTTATGCCTAGTAGTGATTCGATCACATAATGAATAATAAAGTTTATTCATTTTTTTCAATTGAGTGCATCCCATTCTATTGGATATCTGATGCCTCTTGCCAGGGGCGTAACTAGGCCCCACCGGGCCCCCCTGCAGATTTTCTGAGCGCCCCCCCCCCCGGGGCCCGCTCGCGGCCGTTTTGTGGGTGCTGGAGGGGTGGCAGCATGAGGGGAAAGCCTTGCCCACAGTCGGCGGGGAGAGGGGTAGTTCCCCCCTCTCCCTCACCTCGGGGCTCTCCCCTCTGTGCTCCCCTCCAGCTCTTTAGTGTGTGGGGCTGTGGGCAGCGGGCAGCGAGCGGCGGGCAGATACATACCTGCTTCCGTGCGTTCCATCGGAGACTTCTCCCTCTAGCGGCTGACGTCACTTCCGGAAGTGACGTCAGCCGCTAGAGGGAGAAGTCGTCGATGGAACGCACGGAAGCAGGTATGTATCTGCCCGCCGCTCGCTGCCCGCTGCCCACAGCCCCACACACTAAAGAGCTGGAGGGGAGCACAGAGGGGAGAGCCCCGAGGTGAGGGAGAGGGGGGAACTACCCCTCTCCCCGCCGACTGTGGGCAAGGCTTTCCCCTCATGCTGCCACCCCTCCAGCACCCACAAAACGGCCCCAAGCGGGCCCCAGGGGGGGGCCGGGCCCCCCGCGGGCGCAGGGGCTGCAGGGCCTATTCCTACGCCCCTGCCTCTTGCAAATTCAGCATCAGTCAGCCTTTGGTTCAACAGCTGCAAATTATACATCTCCATAGGAGGCAATAGAAGACCTGAAATAAAACATCTCTTGACATCCGCAATAGATGTATATTATGGTTATATATTTATGGGATAACCAAAGAACTTAGATAAATTGTTTGGGGGGGGGGGGGGTTCTGACTGTACACATCATTTTCCCTGCACACTATGTGCATTTGTCTCTGTTACAAGGTGAACGGTTTGAATTTGATCTTACTATCATAGGTTTTTTCCCACATTAAGTGTTTACATTAAAAACGGTTAAAAACAGTTCAAAAACTTCAGTTGTTATCAATGCAAAACAGCTTCTCTGAGTTATTCAACCCAACATGGGTTGGATACAGTCCTGTTTTCTGAAGCACATAAACAGCCAAGAAACAGTGAGAGTCAGTTTGAGATAAAGTTTTACTGCAGGAAAGTTCAAAGGGTCATTATTTCTGCTTTGTTGTATAGCTGAGGCAGAGGCCCTTTCTCCTGGGAGATATTTTCAAACTTGTCAATAAAATACATTTTAAACCACCAGAAAGTAAGAAAATACTCAAAATAATTTTGATAGTACTTTTTCACCTACTGTTTGGTTCTTTTTCAATTGCAGAGTGCTCAAAAGTTATTTTATATTGAAGATGATAAATTATCTCCTAGGAGAAATCTCAGGGGAAAAACTTAATTGCATATGGGCCAGAGGCCCACATGCAATAGATTTTTTTTCTCCTAAGTTTTCTCCTAGGTAACATTTTTCATCTTCTCTTTATAATAACTTTTCAGCATTTCTTGATTGAAAATTGTAACAAATGTAGTAGAAAAAGTAATATCAATATCAAAATAAATATTTTTTTGTATTTTCTTTCTTGCTGGGAGTTTAAAAAGTATTTTATAGACAAGGTGTTAAAATATCAATGTGGGAAAAACTAAGGAGAAAAAGTGAATTGCATATGGGCCAGAGTGTGTTTTTTTTTAACTGCAAATATTACAGAATAATGCAATGTTATATAAAAAAGCTATATAACTGAAATTAAAAATATGAAACTCTTTTCTTTTCTACTAATGTTCTATTCGTTATCTGTACTATACATACAATTCATTATATCATAAGGTTTTTTTTTTTTATTGCTTCTGGTTTGCCTTATATGTGAACCAGCCCATTGATTAACATGGGCTATCACATCTAATGTGTATTCACCTTCAGGAGAAACACACACAATCCCCATAAACGCGGCCTACAGGATTCAACCAAACTGATATATTTTTTTTTTATATTTTTGTCAATTAAAAAGATCATTTGTATAGAAAATGTATAAAAAATATTTTTGATTGAGAAAAAAAAAACAAGTGATTTTTTATAATAAATATCTGAACGGATGTGTTGGAAAAATCAGATAGAAAAATAAGACAAATAAATGTATTTCAATAATTTTTTTTAAACATTTATTATTATCGTATGTGTATTGTACATTGATTTAAATTTTCAATTTATTAAATCACATGGAAAAATCAATCAGATTTCTCTGGGCAAATAAAAAAAAACACCAAAAACTTGAATGCTGTTGGACACTTTAAAGTGAACCGTAACTGACTTATAAAAAAAAAAGTTTCACTTACCTGGGGCTTCCCCCAGCCTCCTGCAGGCTTCCTGCGCCCGTGCCGTCTTAAACGGATCCTTCAGTCCGTTGCAGGCAGCTAGTTTCATTTTCTGTCAGTGCGCCTGCGTGGACCTGTCCATGCACGTACTCAATCATGCTCCGACAGCCATGTCTGTCTTGCGTAGGCGCAGTACGAGTACTACGTACATGCGTACACATAGTACACATATTGCACCTGCACAGGACAGCCATGGCTGCAGGAGCGCAATCAAGTATGCGAGAGGCCAGCGCTGGCCAGTCATGGAAAATAAAACTAGTTGCCTGCGGGGGACCGGAGGATCGGTTTGAGACAGCACGGGCGCAGGACGTCTGCAGGGGGCTGGGGGAAGCCCCAGGTAAAGGAAACTTTTTGCTACAAATCATTTAAGGTTCACTTTAAGGCTAGATTCACAGTGGTGCATTGCATAATGCCCTGCAGGCTGTCAGTTAGAATAACGTGATCAGTTACAATGCAGTTCTGTGAACAGGCCCATAGAATTGTATGGGCAGTGAGTTGACATGCAGAATTATTCTGCAACACAACTGAGCACTGTGAACTAGCCCTAAATAATAAATATATCATTGCTTCAGGCCCATTTGAGAGATAAGTGTCATGCTACCCTTGTTATTATTATATTACTATTTGTTACCTTGGGAGCCTCCTTAACACACATTTTCTAGACTCAAATTTCAAGATGTATTATTTATTTATTGTATTTATAAAGCGCCAACATATTACACAGCGCTGGACATTAGTTTAGGTTACAGACAATATTTAGGGGTGACTTACAGCAATAAGGCAATACAGGAATACATGCAAACCAGATCACACAGCACAGTATGAGTACCAGGTAATGCTTAGTCACTGGATGGAGCATGGAGATTAGGCAAGTTAGGTTCACTCAGATCCATAGGATGGGTTTACAGTAATGGAGGTGCATGATCAGGTAGGAGACATAAGGAGGATGACCCTGCCCAAAGGCTTACAATCTAGAGGGAGAGGTGGGGACACAAAAGGTAGGGGACCAGAGTTCAGCTGTGGGTTTAGCGCACTAGTGAGAGGGGTAGTAGGCCAGAGTGAAAAGGTGAGTTTTGAGGACCTTCTTGAAGATGTTGAAGGAGGGGGCTGACCTAAAGGATGGAGGTAGGAAGTTCTATAGTGTTGGAGCAGCTCTTGAGAAGTCCTGGAGGCGTGCATGGGACTGGGTGATGCGGGGGGCGTTCAGGCGAAGTTCATTGGAGGAGCGGAGTGACCGGCTAGGTGTGTACCTCTGAGTATGCAGTGATTTGCAGTGTGTTATCTCCTACACTCTGCCTCAACAACCAACCCCAACCTGCTATTTGGGGAGCAACAAGAAGATTCCAAAAACCCCACTGTGCAAGTTGACAACCTCCCAATGTGAGTAGTGTCAAATATAATTTACTCACTAAAGGTTCCATACATACTACACTCAGAAGTCTCCTGCTTCCCCACTTCTCTCTCTTCTTCGTTCTTCTTTGAGGTTTTTCCGTTGTTCCATATTAATTACGGTACTTTGTGTTATGTACATATAAAACACAACCTTTCCACAATGTTTCTAACAGAAAGTGGCAAATAGGAGCCTTAGCATGCAAGTCCAATCAGAAGATTTGTGCAGGTGTTGTAAAAGAGTGTTTATAGACAATCTATGCACCAAACAAAAAACTGTTGCCATGTTTGCAAGATATGCATTTTGAGCTTAACGAGAAACCGTGACCAAGAATTGAACTTCCTCCCAATCAGTAGCTGATACCCCCTTTTACATGAGAAATCTATTCCTTTTCACAAACAGATCATCAGGGGGCTCTGTATGGCTGATATTGTGGTGAAACTCCTCCCACAGGAATCTGTGAGGACCTCGTTGCATTGTGGGAAATATCTGTTTACAGCTGTTTCCAACTGCCAAAAAAGAAAGCAGCAGCTACTTCCAGTGACATCACCTGCCAGCAGTAAAAATGTCACCAATTGATAAATGTCTGAATGCAAATCGGGGAGAGGAAAGGTTTTACAATGGGCAAACACTGACTAAATCATTTATCCATCATTATTGTAAAAATGAAGCACTTTTTTTTATTATACTATTTTTCCCAGTGAAATTTGTATTTGGCTCTGCCCACTTTTTGTAACCTGGACAATGACCAAGTCTGTGAGCTTTCTGGTGCTTGGTATCAATAAAAACAAATCTGATTGGTTGTTTGTGGCTCCACCCCTTTTATAAATTTGAACCCCAGTGACCCAATGACCAACTGTAGCAGATTTGAGGCTTGTGCCATTAACAGTGCAATAATGGCAGCAATTTTAATATTACCCTTGAAAATCAACAGGTGAATATTAATTGGCTTTTCTAGGCTCCACCCACTTTTCTGAATATTAATCCCAGTCACCCAGTGACCAACTGTGCAAAGTTTAAGAACCCTGCCATTAACAGTGAAGAAGGGCTGCAGTTTACATTTTCCCAGAAAAATCTGTTTTTGACTCCACCCAGTGTTTGTAATCTTGAGACACAGTCACTCAGTAACCAAGTTAGTGAGCTTTCGGATTCCTGGCATAAAAATTGTTTGAATGGAAGCAGTTTATCCAGCAAAGAAATCTGAATGGCTCTTTGTGGCTCCACCCCTTTAGTGAATTTGAACCCCATTCGCTTAAAGTGGAATATAACCCTGCATTTCAACTTTGCTCTAAAACATTATTTACAGTATTGTCAGTAAATAAGATCAAAGAGACTGGCACAGCGGGTATGAGCTTTAGGGAGGGCTTCCACTACACGGTTATTAGGATGCAGGGTATCACCTCTTGCGTGCATAGATTAATGAAATAGATGTAGTATAGCCAATAACAAAAAAGAAAAGCAATCCTGCACTGCTCCAAGGCTTCTTATTCAGTCAGTTGAATCTTCTTCCATAAACATTCTAGTTATTTCATTGAAAGGTAAACGTTACTGACATACCCTGTTAGAGTCCTGGCTGTGGGGCAATGTGGGGGTGGCAGCGGCCCGCCTGACGACCGTTTCGCTCCAAAGAGCTTTCTCTGAGGCTCCGTGCGCACTACACGTCCCATCTTGGGGGACTTTAGACTGCCGAGCAGTTGTTCCGTGTTCCGGGCACGTAGAGCCGCTTGCATCACTTCCTGTCTACGTCAACCGCGCGCACGCGTACATTCTGACGCGTGTCACGCGTACGTCATGACAGGAAGCCCATGCGCTCCACTCTGGATCGCACCAACTCCCATCTGCATTATCCGCGTGCACGCGTACCACGTGTCCCACGCAGGCGTATCACCAGATGGGAAAGAAAGTGCGTCCAAAAAGGGATACCTGGGACCCAGACAAACGTTCTGAGTCCCAGCATCTTCCACAAGATGGTGCTAAAACATGCAGGAGAGGGTATTACCTATATATCTTATACAGTATCGCTATTTTTTCATAAAAATTAAGTCTTTACTTCAACATTCTCATTAAAAACTGATTTCTAAAATATATAGTTAAAACTATATCACCAATAATGCACACATATTTATTTATTCCATCTATTTCTCTTGTTCTCTCTTTCTCTCTTTCTTTCCTTTGGGGATCAAAAAATAGTGGGGTACCATGGGCGTAATCTATTGCATACCTTGCACATAAATCGTATTTCATTACTCCTTTCCTGGATGTTTACGCACCAAATTTATATATTCCCCACATCTCCTCACCTACCTATGCATTATAGTGTCTGTTAAAAACAAATCCTAAGGTTTTTTTTTTAGACAAGTAAACAGCCCTACTATCTTAGTTACTTTATGGGTCCAAAAAGCATTGCATGTCCAAATGATCATTTAGGCCCAGAGTTCCCATGGCATCACTATTCACTATCCACCTGCTTTCCTTCCTCAATAGCAACTGCTCTCTATTGCCCCCCGTTTGGAATTGGTACTACCTCTAGACCTGCAAAGGATAAACATGTTGCATCCCAATCATGATCTCTTCTACAATGTTCGATCAATCTACTGCAACCTCTACCTGTCCTCACTGATTTAACATGTTCTTGGATGCGTTCTCTCATTTCTCTTGTTGTCATACCAATGTAGAATCTGTGGCAAGGGCACCAGATAATGTAGACCACAAATTTAGTTCTGCCTGTTATAAAATCCTTGGTTTTATTCTCTTTCAAGTATTTTCCAGGTTGCATTTGTGGGCACAGTGAGCACCGACCACACTTATAGTTTCCTTTTTGTTGTAGTTTCTCTAACCACATTGGTTCTCTAGGTGTTTTAAATTGTGATGGTGTTAACCTATTACGTAAGGTGGATGCTCTCTTAAAGGTTACTAGGGGGGGTTGCTTATATATTTCTCTTAGGACCGGATCTCTCTGGACCACCTTCCAATTCTTAAGGATACTTTGTTTGATTTCCCTATGCATGGGGGTATAGTCAAAGGAGAAAGTCAATCGGTTCTCCTTACCTGCCTTTCCTTGTTCTCTTTTTCCTCTATTTTTCCTTATCAAATCCTTTCTATCTTTACTCCTAGCTCTTTCTAAAGCTACCTCCAGCAATTCTGATTCATAACCTCTTTTCTCCAGGTCTAGTTTCAAATTTGTCGCTTGTTCCATAAAGTCCTTTTCCTGGGTGTTATTCCGCCTCAGTCTTAGGAACTGGCCATACGGAAGTGATTTGAATGTGTGTTCCGGATGATAGCTTTCTTTGTGTAATAGGAGGTTGCCACTAATAGGTTTCTTATAGCCCTTAGATATTACTTTCCCTTCCTTGATGATTAATTCCAGGTCCAAATAGACAACTTTTTCTGTACTGTATTCATACGTAAATTGCATGTTTTCTTTTCCATCGTTTAGATATTGGTAAAATTTCTCCCATATAGAACGGGTCCCGGACCAGTACACCAGGATATCGTCGACAAATCTAGACCATCTCCTGAGGCAATCACCATGAGGGACACCGGCGGCATACACGTACTTCTCCTCCCACCATGCCAAAAACAGATTGGCATACGTGCATGACACCGACGTCCCCATGGCTGTGCCCGACTGCTGCCAGTACCACCTTCCATCAAAAGTGAAGGCATTGTGGGTAAGCACATACATTAAGCATTCACATAGATACTCTGCGTAACTTTCATCTTTATTGGCTTTAAGGAGAAAAAACCTCACTGCCTCTTCCCCCGCTACATGGGGAATCCGATTGTACAGGCTGACAACGTCCACCGTTACAATTGCATCGCCATCACACCAAGGCTCCCTTTCTATGCTTCTCAGCACATCCAGGGTGTCTTGTAGGTAGGATGGCACCAGTCGGAGTAATGGCCTCAAGAGATGGTCCAGGTATCTTGACAGTCTCTCGGTTAGAGACCCTATACCGGAGACTATCAGTCGTCCTGGTGGACTGCGTATATTATATGCAACCAGCATTTTTTTTATTACTAGACCAGCATTGGAAGGGTTACACAGTGCTTTAAAATTCCTGGAGATTTCTGCAGACGCATCCAAGCTGACATAGATACATTTTGCTTACATAAATGTATCTAAGTGTTGAATGTGACTCATCTCTCTGACTGAGAAGGAGTTGGAGGACAGCCAAAGAGTGTGTAACATTTCTCAATAGATACATATAACTAAATAGAATGTAACAATCTGAACTTCTGCATATCTCTCCACGGAACTTTAAACCTCTGTGTTTAACCCTTCCAATGCTGGTCTAGTAAAAAAAAATGCTTTTTGCATATAATATGCTGTAAATAATGTTTTAGAGCAAAGTTGAAATGCAGGGTTATATTCCGCTTTAATGACTGACTGTAGCAGGTTTGAGGCCTCTGACATTAACAGTGTAAGAATGGCAGCGGTTTCAATATCCCCCTTAAAAATCAATAGGTGCATTTTGATTGGCTGTTGTAGGCTCCACCTACTTTTCTGAATATTAATCCCATTCACCCAGTGTGTCAAGTTTGAGAACCCTGCCATTAACAGTGTAAGAATGACTGCAGTTTATATTTTACCATGTAAAAAGTTAGTTGTTTTTGTTTCCACCCACTTTTTCTAACCTTGACATACAGTCACTCAATTATCAAGTTTTAGCTTTGGGGTCCTTGGTATCAATAATTTGTATATTACCATTAAAATTAAACAAATCTGATTGGCTGTTTGTGGCTCTGCCCCTTTCTGAATTTGAAACCCAGTCACCCAGTGACTAACTGTACCAGGTTTGAGGCATCTGCTATTAACAGTGTGGGAATGGCAGCAATTTAAATATTCCCTTTGAAAATCAATAGGTGAATTTTGATTGACTGTTGTAGGCTCCACCCATTTTCCTGAACATTAATCCCAGTCCCCCAGTGACCAACTGTGCAAAGTTTGAGAACCCTGCCATTAACAGTGGAAGAATGGCTGCAGTTTATATTTTCCCAGTGAAATTTGTTTATTTGGCTTTGCCCACTTTTTGTAGCCTGGACACACAGTCACTCAATGACAAAGTTTGTGATCTTTTAGGTTGCTGGCATATAAAATGTGTGAATGGAAGCAGTTTATCCAGCAAGGAAATCTGATTGGCTGTTTGTGGCCCCGCCCCTTTAGTAAATTTGGGCCTCAGTCACCCAATGGCCAACTGTAGCAAGTCTGAAGCCTCTGCCATAAACAGTGTAAGAATGGAAACAGTTTCAATATTCCCCTTGAAAATCCATAGGTGAATTTTGATTGGCTGTTGTAGGCTCCACCCACTTAATCTTAATCTCATTCACCAAGTGACCAAGTGTGCCAAGATTGAGGACCCTGCAATTAACAGTCTAAGAATGGCTGCAGTTTACATTTTCCCATTAAAAATGAATGGCTGAAATTTGATTGGCTGTTTAATTCTCCGCCCACTTTTCCTGGATTTGCAACCTCGGTCACCAAGTGACTAACTGTGCCAAGTGTGGGGACTCTGGCTTGATTACTGTGAGATTGGCAGCCTTTTACATGTTTTCCCATTGACATGAATGGGTGAAATCTGATTAGCTGTTTGTAGCTCCGCCCAGGTGTGCAGGGGGGCCGCGAGACCCCCAGAACATATCATCCCAGGTAGTAAGGGATCTGTATACCAAGTTTCGTTCAAATCGGTCGAGGCGTTTTCGAGTGATCGCGGCACATACATACATACACACACATACATACATACGATTTTATATATATAGATATTACAAAAAAAAAACCTTTTGCACCACTGATCTGTGTGCATGTGAATTTTATGAGCATGGATTTTTCATTTAAACATTACCCAGGGCGACCTGTGACATGATGAGATAAACATGTGTCTGGCAGTTCCAAATATACTTATAACCAGGCTGTGTTTCTTTTTTTTTATTGCCTTTAACCAGTTCACCCCCAAGGGTTTTTATCCTAACGGACCAGAGCAATTTTCAGTTGTCAGCGCTCCTCCCTTTTATTCCCTAATAACTTTATTACTACTTATCACAAGAAAATGATCTATACCTCGTTTTTTTCGCCACCAATTAGGCTTTCTGTGGATAGTACATTTTGCTAAGAATTTTTTTATTCTAAATGCATTTTAATGAGAAAAACAGAAAAAAAAAGAAAAAAAATCATTATTTCTCAGTGTTCAGCCTTTATAGTTTTAAAATTAAACATTCTCCTGTGGATAAAACAAACACGTTTTATTTGCCCAGTGGTCCCGATAATTAAACCGTTTAGATTATGTCCCTACCACAATGTATGGCGACAGTATATTATTTTGAAATATAAGTGGTTATTTTTCTGTTTGTTCTGGCCATAACTACAAGCCCCTATGTAATAAATTAAAATTAATTTTCCCCCATAAAATATAGAATAAAAAAAGCTGAGTCCCTAAGGCAACTATTTATTTATTTTTTTTAAGCTGATTTTTTTTTTTACAAGTGTTTTTTTTGGGGGGGAGGGTTGGAAGTGTAATTTTATTAATGATGTGTATATACTTGAAAATGTATGTATTTTGTAAGTGTAATATACTTTTTGGCCACAAGATGGCGCTGGTGAACACTCATAGGACGTGTTCACTTTTTTTTTTTTTTTTTCTGCACACTTTATTAAACTGTTACATTTCCTGTTTATGTGAATGGACGTAGCCGCTGTTCGCGGTCACGTCCATTCACTCCAGGCACTGCGATTGGGTAGAGGACTGTTCAGTCCTCTTCCCCAATCGCCCAGCACGGGATCCCGACGGTAATGGCGGCGGTAGCGGCGGACACACGGCGGTAGCAGCGGCGGGAATGCGCGACGTATTAAAACGTCATGTTGCTGTTAATAGAGGTAAGCATGACGTTTTAATACGTTAGGATGGCGGTAAATGGTTAAGGCCTCGATTCATAAAGCATTCCCGCATTCGGAAATGCTGAAAACGGCTCACTTTACCGACCACACAGCAAAATCTGTATTCATAAAGGCTTTTTCCGCATGAAAAGCCGACATTCGCGAGCAGAGTGATAAATCACCGCCTTGCGCAGTGATTATCATAGCAAAAGTAGCAAGTAGTCAATTCATAAAGATTAGAGGTAGCGGTATGCGGACGGGTATTACCGCTACCTCTGATGTGGCGAGAAGCGTGCGGAATACATTGCAGTGAATGGGACAGACCTCCCAAGCAGCTGCAGAGAGAACACCGCACGGAGGGATTCCGCCTGCTTCTCCTGTTTCCGCATGCGTAGGACAGCCTAACGCCTGCCTACAGCGGAATATCTCCGCACGCCTGTCACATCTAGCAACATTTTTATGAATTACCACCCTGAAGGCGGAAATACCGACAGCGGTGTTTCCCCGCTCGACTTTACCTTACCGACAGCACTTTTATGAATCGAGGCCAAAGAAGGTAGGTAAGTGACAACTTCTCGCTTGTTGGATTATAGCGTAATCCTCACTGATAGGGAACTACCGCCATAACACTTTTCCTTTAGAGAGCATCGTCTAAGGGCAGGGGATAGATAAAAAGGACAATCGTTTTTTTACACACTTTATAGACTGCCATTGGGCACAAAAAAAACCACAAAACCTTTAAAATCTACTTTGTAAATGTTTAAAGATAAAATAAAACTTTGAGATAACTAAAAAAGCATTTTTTTTTACTAATAGGAAGGTATATATGATTGTTTATCTCATCAGTTTATTTTCACCTTGGGTTTACTTTGAATTTAGTTATTTTTGATTTTGGGTGCTTTTTTTATTTGACTTTTTTCTCCTCATTGAATTAAAAAAGATAACAAAAAATCCACGTGCTCAAAAATGCTGTAAAGTTTCACCACGCTCCAACATCATGTAGGCTTTGAGCTATATATTCTGTTTCTAAATCCTACTAATATAATAAATGGGAAAGTTCGGATGTTTGGATGTTTGTTACTCGATCACGCAAAAATGGCTGAACGGATTTGAATGAAATTTCGCACACACATAGTACATTACCTGGAATAAAGTATAGGATACTTTTTATTCCCATAACCAAAAAGGGGGCGGAGACAAATACACATTTCACTGGAAAATGTAAACTGCAGCCATTCTTACACTGTTAATGGTAGGGTTCTCAAACTTTGCAAAATTGGTCACTGGGTGACTGGGATTAATATTTAGGAAAGTGGGTGGAGCCTACAAAAGCCAATCAAAATTCACCTATTGATTTTAAAGGGGAATATTTACATTGCTGCCATTCTTGGACTGTTACTGGCACAAGCCTCAAACCTGGTACAGTTGATCATTGGGTTACTGGGGTTCCATGTCAGAAAGGGGTGGAGCCACAAACAGCCAATTAGATTTGTTTCATTCCAATGCAAATTATTGATGCCAAACACTGCAAAACTCACAAACTTGGTAATTGAGTAATTGATTAATTGGGTGTTAGGGTTAGAAAAGTGGGCACAGCCAACACCAGCCAAATACATAAGCGGGCAACGCGGGTTCATAAGTGGGCGGAGACAAATACAAAATTTTACTGGGAAAATGTAAACAGCAGCCATTCTTACACTGTTAATGGTAGGGTTCTCAAATGTTGCAAAGTTGGGTACTGGGTGACTGGAATTAATATTCAGAAAAGTGAGCGGAGCCTACAAAAGCCAATCAAAAATCACCTATTGATTTTTTCAGGGGAATATTTCATTGCTGCCATTCTTGCACTGTTAGTGGCACAAGTCTCAAACCTGGTACAGCTGATCATTGGGTGACTGTGGTTTAAATTGATAAAAGGGGGTGGAGCCACAAACAGCCAATCTGATTTTTTTATTTTAATGCAGGTTATTGATGTAAAAAAAGACCACAAAGCTCACAAACTTGGTCATTAAGTAATTGAGTAATTGTGTGTTAGGGTTAGGAAAAGTGGACGCAGCCAACACCAGCCAAATACATAATCGGGCAATACTGGGTCATCAGTGGGCGGAGACAAATACAAATTTCACTGAGAAAATGTGAACTGCAGCCATTCTTACACTGGTAATGGTAGGGTTCTCAAACTTTGCACAATTGGCCACTGGGTGACTGGGATTAATATTCAGAAAAGTGGGAGAAGCCTACAAAAGCCAATCAAAATTCACCTATTGATTTTCAAGGGGGATATGTAATTGCTATCATTCTTGCACTGTTAATAGCACAAGCCTTAAACCTGGTACAGTTGATCATTGCATGACTGGGGTTCAAATTCAGAAAAAGGGGGTGGAGCCACAAACAGACAATCCAATTTGTTTAATCTCAATGCAAATTATTGATGCCAAAGACCGCAAAACTCACAAACTTGGTCATTGAGTGTTTGTGTGTTAGGGTTAGAAAAAGTAGGCGGAGCCAACACCAGCCAAATACATACCCAAACAATGTCAGGAAATCAGTGGGTGGAGAAAAGTACAAATTTAATTGTGAAAATGTAAACTGCAGCCATTCTTACACTGTTAATGGTAGGGTTCTCAAACTTTGCACAGTTGGTCACTGGGTGACTGCAATTAATATTCAGAAAAGTGGGTGGAGCCTACAAAAGCCAATCAAAATTCACCTATTGATTTTTAAGGGGAATATTTAATTGCTGCCATTCTTGCACTGTTAATCACCTGTACCTGATACAGTTGGCCATTGGGTGATTGGGGTTGAAATTTAGAAAAGGGGTGGAGCCACATCCAATCCGATTTATTTTATTTCAATGCAAATTATTGATGCCAAAGACCGCAAAGCTCACATACTTGGTCATTAAGTAATGTGTGTTAGGGTTAGGAAAAGTGGGCCGAGCCAATACCAGCCAAATACATACCTGGGCAACGCCGGGCGTCCAGCTAGTAGCAAATAAATGGGATAACTCCAAGAGGTTGAGGCTGGGCCCTGGTGTACCATGTCAAAACAACACACAACGTTTCAGCCCACAGGCCTTTATCAAGTGTAAATAGCTCGAGCAAATGCTCACATTTAAAATATGCAATCTACATAAACACACCCCTAAGGGGCAGGCACAATATTAATGCAGAGAGAAAGCAACCAAATTAAAGAGACAGTGCATGAGGGGATTGAATCATAGAAAAAACATTTCAAATTAAAGTCATCATTAAAGAGTACCTAAATTATAAATTACAGTTTCCTTTAAACCTAATAAGTTGCCAAGATATATAAAATCACACGTAATACAGTGTGATTTTCTCACCCCCAGGGTGCGTTTTCCACATATAGTCTTGAAATACCCGCCCCCAGTGTGAAATTGGGCCAGGGTAATTTTATTACTTTTCAAACCATAGGTGCAAAGGATGCTGGGGAATTGAAGCCATAACTCCACCCCCCCCCCCCCCATGTCATGTGATCTAATCCAGGCAGACAGCCATCTGAAGTAAGAATTATAGCGAACACACATGACAAGACAGGCTGCACCTGTTCTCCTGTCTCTCCTCTCTGTTACACACTGTGAAAAGAGAAGTAATTTGATCCAGGCAGGCAGAGAGCAGGAGAGGGAGGGAACAAGGCTGAAGGGGAGGACACAATGCTTTGTCAAGGTTTCAGCATTAAGAGAAAGAAGGAAGTGCTACTACAGATATAAATGTGAGTCTGTTCTATCCACTCACGATGTACCAGATGTAAACCTTATATGTTTATCTAAATGCACACAGTGCATAGACTACATATATGTTTTGCCATTCAAACTTTTTGGGGGGGGGGCGGAGGTGCTCTTTAAATCTGTTTGGGATCAATGTGCTCAGCCTGTTAATCCATCTGTTTTCACGTCTCAATAAAGAGGTCTGTCCATCAACTGCCTCACCAGGTGTCATCTTCTCCAAGATGCATCAGCGTAGGTCGCTAACCTTATGATCATACTTGAAAAAAAATGTTTACCTACAGGAGAATCAAATTTTTTTTCAGGACCATCATGATATTTCCTGTATAGTCTAAAGTTGCTACGATGCATTAATTCTAACAATTCTGGACTGGTCTTGAAGTCTGGCCCACATAGCCAATCCCTCAAGGGCATTTTAGAAGGTAAATAACACTTGGAGTAAGACATGAAACATTTCCATGGATTTTAATGCCTTTCATGGGATTATTATTTTATGTGGCCCCCTCTTGTAATTAAGACACGGGAAGGTGCCCATCTTTTTTGGTAAGAAGGTACTCTTTTGGGATGGATTTCTCTTTATATCCGCTCTAACCAACATGTTGCGGATACATTTCCCTAAAGTGGTGACATCATCACTCTTTCCAGATCTCCACAAGCCTAGAAAGGGCGTGTCTGAGACCAGACTTGGGGTGTTTAACCGTCCTGCGAAACAGAGCAGTATCCCAGTAGACAGGTATTCTGCCGACTAGACTTCAGCTATGAAAAACTGCTGTGATCCTCATTCTTTCTGTAATGCAGTCTAAAGCTACATTCGAAAGGTAAAATAATATTTGTTCTTGAAGTTGAGCTTTAAGGCGATTAAGAGTCATCTCTGAATTCTGTGATACGCAGACCATTGTCTTGTTATGTTATTTACCATTCTAGATTACCCGAGCATACACAAAAAGTACAATATTATACAATTACAGCTACATTATTCTGCCGCGTCGCGCAAAACATAAAGCAGAGCGCATGAAATTGTTAATTTTACAGTCTTTCCATTGAAAACACAGACTCATTCACTGTAAAGAATAGGGCGGAAAAGAAAACCTTGTCACAAATCGAACTCTATTGTATTCCGGCATTGAAGAGGGGGAAAAAAAGCAAATTGGCAACAAATAAACACGTATCCATGGCATGTTTAAGTTTTCAATTCCTCTCCCATCAATTTGACTGAGAGAAAGAAAAAAAAAACATTATTTGCAAACACCGGCAGACTAATTTGTTATGGTCTTTCATTTTAGGAAGTGTTTTTCAAAAGAGTTCAATCATCCTTAATGGCACATCTTTTAGTTAAAGGAAACAGAATAGAGAGAAGTCAATTTAGGCTTCCCAATGAACAAGTGTGTAGAGAAAGAATAGGCATAAATGGCCCCTGCCAAACACAAGCTAGGCGGCAAAATGCAGCAAGCAGCGCTCTCAGGGGAAGCTGGGGACAATAGGCAGACTCAAACACTGCAGAGCTTTTTAAACTATATACAATCTAAACAATAGGATAAGCTCAGACGACTATGCATAACAGGCTGAGAATGGGGAATAGCAAGCTGGGATTTTATAACGCTGCTAAAGAACATTAGAATGGTGAGATTTGTAGCTAAAGACATTCAATGCTCCAGGTCACAGACAGAAACCTGTAAACCTGCCTTTCATTTGGTGTTTTAACTGTGCCCCAATTATCTCCTTTTAAAGTGGTTAAGCAAAAACATATCAGAATAAAGCCTTCTGAAATAAATATTTTAATTATTCTATTTCGAGAATATATATATAAAAAAAAATCAGAACGCCGCTGTGTCATTTTTTAATGCGCAACCTCTTTTCTTTAACCTCCGTTATTTAGAATTGTATTCTTCACGGCCGATAGGGGAAGACTGAGCTTTTTCATGCCAAATGAATTTAATCCATTTTTATTTAAATCAATTTGTGATATAATAGATGTGAGAGCCCAGCTGTTTAATTTTTGTACTGCAAACGATGAGGGTTACTATGTAATTTTTTTTTACAGTGTCCAAGGGGGTCAATTTTTTTCTTTTTCACCTTTGTCACCTTCAATAGACCTTTTTGAGTAATAAATTAGAGTGGCTCTGGTGCTTTTTTGTGTGTGAGAAACTACATAATGTGAGCGCTTTGTAGGTGCAAAATAAATACAAATAAAAATTCAATGAGTAAAACCATCTGCAGTATTTTTCCTGTGCATGAAAAATGTTTTGATTTTATTTTTTCTTTATTTTTGGTAAAACAATGCAGTAGAAAATACTTCAGGTTGAAAAAAAAAAACGTCTATTTTGACACAGACATTAATTTTTATGGGTCTTTTAAATTCCAAGAGTATGTGACATTTATGTTTTATTATCGTGCTACAATTAATCATGTTGCTTTATTAGTTTTATAATGTGCCATTACCAGTGGCAATTTTTTTTAAACCAAACATTAGATTTGCTAAAACTAATGCCTGTACATTTATTGATATTGTCAGTAGTTAGGTGGTTAGTATTGTACTTCTGAAGTCCAAAATGTAATCTTGACATGGAGTTTATATATTTTTCAAAATGTTTATTATTTTGGATTTATATAGCCCTGACATCTTCTGCAGCACTTCATGTCTATATCCTATTCTAAGGCCAATCTGGGAGGAGCCAATTAACTTGTCAATATGTTCTCGGTAAGTGGGAAGAAACCAGAGTGCCCAGAGGAAACCCACAAAAGCACTGGGGGAATACCAAAAATATATGAAGGTATGCCCTGGTCAAGATCTGAACCTGTGACTTTAGCACTGCAGCATGAATGGGCCACCCTTGGGTACTGTGGTTTCCTCCAAAATGAAAAAAAAATTGCTTGGTCAATTGGTTTTCCAATAAAAAAAAATGATCCAAAGATATATTAGCGATGTTAAAGTGAACCTCCAGACTAAAAATCGACTCAACAGCACTGAAAAGGCTTGGTGTTTCTTTAACAGTTTCACAGCATCAGAACTTTGTTTTTCTTACCCAAGCCTCATTTTTAGCTGCACAGAAGAAAACTGCCCAGGCATTTTTCCCCCGATGCTGTGCAAAGCATGATGGGATTTCTGATGATGTTGTTCTCGTTCTGCTGTTTTGGTGCAATTTTTTTCTTTTACATTTTGAATTTGACATTTGAAGCCTAGTGTGTGCAGCTGGGAGGGGTTATCAGGACACAGGATAGTTGGAACTGTCTCATGCTCCCTGTCACCTCCTTTCAACCAAAAAGATGGCTGCCCCCATGACAAAGATGGCAGCCCCCATGAATCACAAACATTTGCCTGTTCTTTTAAAACAGGGTGGGTAAAAAATTATATTACCTATCTATTCTAATTAACATAACTAATGTAACTTAATGACAGTATGTTTGTTTAGGATGAAGTTCCCCTTTAAGTTGAAAACCTCAATGAAGACCAGTGAATTTCTAAATGCTCGCTGCAAAGCGCTGCAGGAAATGTGTAATGACTTTGTAAATGAGTAATAATATATACATCTCTATGTAGAGTGCTGTAACCAATAGTAGTAATATGCAGTGGACAGTTGGTTTGCCACCATTATTAGTTCCGCAAACATGCTTATAATCCAAAGCACACTTATAACAAAATTACTTTTTCCCATAACAATGAATGCAAAGGTGATTTGTTGCACAATCCAAAACAGTTATAGAAAGCTTTTTAATACAAAGTACTGCGCTGTAAAAAGTAATAATGTAAAAATACTTACATTATAACTAACAGAGTCATATCCAGTGACAGTTACTTTTACCTAATTTTGAGAATTTAAAGGATACCCGAGGTGACATGTGACATACACACGGGCATGTACAGTGCCTAGCACTGTACATACCCGTGAGTTCCTTTTTTTTATCTTTCTCTGCCTGAAAGAGTTAAATATCAGGTATGTAAGTAGCTGACTCAGTCCTGACAGGAAGTGACTATAGTGTGACCCTCACTGATAAGTAATTACAACTATAAAACACTTTCCTAGCAGAAAATGGCTTCTGAGAGCAGGAAAGAGATAACAAGGGTCACTCGTTCATAGATTTTAGCTCTGGCATACTTCAATGAATCTGTCATTCAGCAAAAACAATAAAACAGTTAAAACTTAAAAAGTAGATTTAAACATAAAATAAAACTGTGGAATATGTTAAAAAAGTCATTTTTAGGAGAAGGAAGATAGATACAATTGTTTATTTCATTAGTTTATTTTTATCTCGGTTATCCTTTAACAGAAATGTGACTTTGTACAGTCCCTATATACTCAAATTAAGTACAATTAAATGCAATCCTTAATCATCAAAGGGAGAAGAACAATCGGCTCAGTTGTGCTTGTATATCAAGAAGCAAATGCAGGGTCATCAAGCACACAGAATGGAGGTTGTGGCCGTCTATCTGGTGTTCAGATATGTCAAAATGGTGCAGTAGGTCCAACACAATCAACGTGCTCAAGACACCCTTCAGTACATGAAGCAATCAAGAGAAAGAAACTGTCTGGCACTGTTGATATTTAGCAAGTGCAATACATTCGTAAAAGTGCAATTGTTCACACTAAATGCTATGCAGTATATTGTTGACACAGGATATGAATGATAAGATATGTGCAGCACTTTGGCGTAGTGAATAGCACTCTCGGCTTGCAGCGCTGGATCCCCGGTTCGAATCCCAGCCAGGGCACTATCTGCACAGAGTTTGTATGTTCTCCCTGTGTCTGTGTAGGTTTCCTCCGGGCCCTCCGGTTTCCTCCCACATCCCAAAAACATACAGATAAAAAAGAAAAAAATGGAAAAAAAATCATTATTTCTCAGATTTCAGCCATTATAGCTTTAAAATAATACATGTTACCATAATTAAAACCTATGTATTTTATTTGCCCATTTTTCCCGGTTATTACACCATTTAAATGATGTCCCTATCACAATGTATGGCACCAATATTTTATTTGGAAATAAAGGTGCATTTTTTTCAGTTTTGGGTCCATCACTATTTCCAGGCTTATAATTTAAAAAGATATTCTTAATATGCCCTCTTCACATGCATATTAAAAAAAAGTTCAGACCCTTAGGTAACTATTTACGTTTTTTTTTTAATTGTCTTTTTTTTTTCATTAAAAATGTATGTGTTTATTTCATTAAAAATGTATGTAGATGTAGTTTTAGTATTTGGCCACAAGATGGCCACAGTCAATTTTTTTTTTTTTTAGTCCTGGAAGCGAGCACTCTTGCTTCCACGAAGTATAAGGAGGACAGGAAACTTTTTTTTTAATTCAGAAATATGCCGTCAGTCTTTCTACCGTGGGCATAGATCACTGAATGGGAACTATGTTCCCATTCATTGATCCCCAAGCTAACAGGGGTGGCACGGCAATTTGGTGTGGCAGCAGCAGCCTTTTGGATGTGACAGTCACGTCCAAAAGGCTAAAATGGTGAAATGTTGTCAGATATTATCTTTCTACTTCGGTCTGCAGCTTGTTTAAACTTAACGGCTCCAGGGGGAAGGTGACTCCCATGGCACTCAGGAGGGAGATGACGTACATCTGTGGGTATGTGGGGATGCTTTTGATTGGAATAGTCACAACATTCTGAACAGCAGGGTACATGACAGAGTCACTGTGTGCAGCTCAGTACTGGCAGAATCTTTTTCATCTGTATTCCGTTTCTCTCCATCTGATTACATTAACAACTATTGTCAGAGAGCAATCGGTGAAGTCAGTGGGTCTTGATGGCAGACACAGCAATCATCTGGTCTCAGGCAGTGATCAGTTTACACGCAGGAACCCACAGCAATGCATTCGTGATGCCTGACCTTTACCAAACTTCTGCCCTGCGGCATCTATTTTCTATGAACCATTCTAAGAAGAGATTCTGTGTTTACTAGAGTGCATTCTTCCTACTACGGCTCTATTCATTATATGATTTCATGCTTGCATTTCTGAAAGCAAAAATACAACTTCTTGAAAATGTTTGGAACAATAATTTAAAGGGAACCAGAGATGGAACGTTTCACACAAAATAAACATATCAGTTGATAGCTTGTAAAGAATAAATGCTCTACCTGATAATTTTGCCGCTCTGGTGTGCCTTTTTTAGTGTTTTTTTATCCATTATTGCTCCAGGAAAAATCAAATATGGCCGCCCGCTCATATCCCTTCTCCTTCCGGGTTATATGAGTTGTTCTGGATGTGCTGTCTAGGCTATATGAGACTATGCTGCTATCTAGGCTAAATGCAGCCTTTCATCTATGTGCTTTCATTTTGGTATGATCTGCCTGTATGAAGTGTCACTGATAATAACTGCAGTTTCATTCCTATGAGAATCTAGTGCACACAGAGCACACAGGGATCATATTACAGCCACAGAGCTTCTCTCTCAGGAGCAGCAACCCCTCCCAGTCATAACAGCTCTCAGTATGCAAAGCAGAAGATCTAAGCCAGGAGGGGGAAGGCTTGGGCTTGAAAGGACTCCACAGAAGAGTGACTCAGCTATAATGATTCCAGGTCAAACCTCGACTGAATAGTCGGTGGCTTCTTATCACGGTTGCTAATAGACTAATTAAGCAGATAACAATTAAACTAAAAGCAGGGTAGGTGTTTACTTTCATGTTCCCACCGATAGATGTAATAAAATACATGAGGGTGCTTCATCTCTGGTTCTCTTTAAGAGATTAAACATATATACAGTAAACAGTAAATAAATCTATGTACTTAAAGCAAACCTGAAGAGAAAAAAAAACCTGCTAGAAATAGAGCAGGCAGTGGTGGACACATAGACACAGATACTGTTGATGATGTTCAACAAAAATATTTATTTACATATTCAAAAAAAGTACTGTGCAACGCATTTCGCAGGCATATCCCGCTTCATCAGGCCATAAAAAAGAAGCATATAACTATTGCAGGTCTACTTCAAAGCTAAGCGCCTCTTTGAACATTCCTGTAGTAAAACCTTAACTCAGGCTGTCTCTCACTGTTTCTTGGCTTTTTAAGAGCTTTAGAAAACAGGAATGTATTTGACCCAATTGGTCAAATAGCTCAGAGAAGCTCTTAGCTGTAATACACAAAAAAATTAATTATCTCATAAGTTTATTTTCGCTTCAGGTTTGCTTTATACCAGGATTAACAAAGCTTCTATGTTGATTTATCTCTTAACCTTACTTATTAGCTCACAATTTATCTCTCTTTAAATTACATACCTGATGATGTAACTGTACTTTGGGAACTTGTAGTTTGTAAATGGACAATATTACTTGTACACAAAAGCAAATATGGTAGCTGTATGGCTAATAAAAAGTAGGAAAACATATTTTTATTGAATGTTATGTCAGGTTTGATCTACAGTATATCTATAGATATTTAATCTATAAAGAAAGCGAAGAAATGTTGAGGCAGTGATTTGTACTCTCCCTGATCTCTAGCCGTGATTGTTAGAGGCTTGTGCCCCACGCTCCGCTGCTTAAAGGGAAGGTCCAAGCAAAAAAAAAAAATGAGTTTCACTTACCTGGGGCTTCTACCAGCCCCATGTAGCCATCCTGTGCCCTCATAGTCACTCACTGCTGCTCCAGTCCCCCGCTGGCAGCTTTCTGACCTCAGAGGTCAGGGCCACATTGCATACATTTTTGCGCATTCCAGCTAGTGCAGGAACAAAAATGTACGCGTTGTACCACTAACGCGTAAAAATGTATGTGTTAATGTTCCTGCACTAGCGGGAATGTGTAAAAATGTACGCAATTCGGTCCTGACCTCCGAGGTCAGAAAGCTGCCAGCGTGGGACTGGAGCAGCAGTGAGTGACTGCGAGGGCACAGGATTGCTGTATGGGGCTGGTAGAAGCCCCAGGTAAGTGAAACTCATTTTTTTTTTTTTGCTTGGACCTTCCCTTTAAAGTGGAATGAAACCCAGCAGGTCTTCTTTGCTCTAAAAGGTTATTTACAGCATATAATATACTAACACAATCTTTTAAAAGTAAAGCAGCATTCAAAGGGTTAAATCACAGGACTGACTTTTTCTCCTGCAGGGGCTGCCGCCTCCAAACTAGTGATAACCTTATCTTGTGTTTACGTTCTTCACTTGATACAATGAAGTAAACATTCTCTGACTGAGCAGAAAATTCTGCTAATGAGTCCTGAACTGAAACACTGCTCAGAAATCCTTACTGGCTGCATTTACAGTAGAAATACAACAGTTATGAATAAAATGCCCCAGCAGCTTTCAAAGTAAATAAACTGAACTTTGGGAACTTATAATTTCTAAATGAATAATAAAATGTGTGCACAAAAGCAAATATGATAATTGTATGGGTTATAAAAGTAGGAAAAAACTTTTTTATTGAGTATTTTGTCAGAGTTTAAAAACACTTTAATCTGAGTTTTGATAGCTGGTGACACTTTGCACTTCAGTTGGTTATGTTGTCACAATGAAAGAAGAGGAATGACAGTGACTGACTCCCATTGTCACTCCAACACAGAAATTGTTGCCCATATTGAATTTTTTTGGTGAGATTTTTTTTAATTGAGGATAGCTGAACAATGGTATAACAACATTTCCATTGAACATCAAACATGCATGGGGAAAGGGGTTATTTTTTTATTTTTTAATCAAAGTTCCTCTTTAATTTTTTTTTAAGTGGATGAATTAATTCAGAATCAGAATCAGAATCATTTTATTTATCGCCAAGCACGACTTGGTCGTGCCCGGAATTGGGCTTGGCACAAGCAGGTACAGAAAAGGACAGGCAACAGAGATAACAGGTAGCATACAACAAACATAATGTAGTACAGTGGTGATACACAACAGAGAAAAACCTTGTTCGCAGTAAATATGTAGATCTGCCGTGCAGACATGCTTAAAGGGACACTTAAGTCAAACAAAAAAAATTAGTTTTACTCACCTGGGGCTTCCAATAGCCCCCTGCAGCTGTCCGGTGCCCTCGCCGCCTCCCTCCGATCCTCCTGGCCCCACCGGCAGCCACTTCCTGTTTCGGTGACAGGAGCTGACAGGATGGGGATGCGAGTGATTCTTCGCATTCCTGGCCACAATAGTGCCATCTATGCTGCTATTGCATATATCATATACCATATAGCAGCATAGAGGGTGCTAATGTGTCTGGGAACGTGAAGAATCACTCGCGTCCCCAGCCTGTCAGCTCCTGTCACCAAAACAGGAAGTGGCTGCCGGCGGGGCCAGGAGGATTGGAGGGAGACGGCGAGGGCACCGGACAGCTGCAGGAGGCTATTGGAAGCCCCAGGTAAGTAAAACTCATTTTTTTTGTTTGACTTAAGTGTCCCTTTAAGGGACGGTTCTGGTTAGCAGAACCGTTCTCCCTCAACTAACCAGAACCAATTGCAAATATGACAGGATGATGCAGTTATAAAAAAAAACACTATATAACTGAAAATAAACATATCAGACTATTTTCTTTGCTACTAATGTTCTATTAATTATCCGTACAACACATACATCATAAGGGTTTTTTTTTTTTTGCTTCAGTGTCACTTTAATGTCCTACTATGTGAAACCTATATTGGGTGGTATGTTTGTTTATGTCTGTTTTTTATGTCTGCACCTCATGCTCTGTCCTTTTTTTGCGATCTGTGTTCCTTTTTATACTGTTTTGCATATATAACTGTATTTTGCTTTGTTAAAGGGATACTGTAGGGGGGTCAGGGGAAAATGAGTTGAACTTACCCGGGGCTTCTAATGATCCCCCGCAGACATCCTGTGTTGGCACAGCCACTCACCGATGCTCCGGCCCCGCCTCCGGTTCACTTCTGGAATTTCAGACTTTAAAGTCTGAAAACCACTACGCCTGCGTTGCCGTGTCCTCGATCCCACTGATGTCATCGAGAGCGCACAGCGCAGGCCCAGTATGGTCTGTGTCTGCGCAGTACACTCCTGGTGACATCAGCGGGAGCGAAGACACGGGCGTGCAGGCGCAATGGTTTTCTGACTTTAAAGTCAGAAATTCCAGAAGTGAACTGGAGGCGGGGCCGGAGCATCGGTGAGTGGCTGCGCCAACACAGGATGTCTGCAGGGGACCATTAGAAGCCCCGGGTAAGTTCAGCTCATTTTACCCCGACCCCCCTACAGTATCCCTTTAACTGTTAGAATGTAAGTATACTTGAATTCTAGCCTCAGGTACTGAAGTCTAGTAAAAGAGAGTTTTTCGGAGAAGAAGATGTTCCTTGTGTAAGGCCACATACAGCCAGTTACCAGGAACGGGTACCTCTAGAAGGCCACATAATGGGTCAGTTAGACTTTAGACAACGGGAATGGTAAACATAGCCAATGTTTGTAAAACATTGCATTCTTTGTATGTAGGGTATAAAGCAATGGAATATGAAATTATATTAATGATGAGGTGGGTCATATGCTCATGCCAGCCAATCGTAGGCTTAGGGGTATGGCTCAGGTGATGTCAGAATTTAACTCTTTGATATTAATATAAATTAGGGAGACCGGAGGGAAAACGGTACTATGCTTTCAAGCTATCCGGCTCTCTCTACGCTTCCTAGTTAGGATACTAGCTTTCTGTCTGTATGCTGTAAATATATGTGATGTACATAGGAAAGACTATTTATACTCTGAAGAAATCAACCTGTAACACAAGATGCTTAATAAACCCCTTTGTAAGGTGAAGAAGGCTGTCTCCGCTCTGTCTCCTGTATGCTGTGGCTGTGAGTTGCAGCTCTGATGAGTTGCTGGTGCCGGAGCAAAAGGTGTGTGATGCTGTTGCCAATAGAAACCAACATATAGCATCTTACATTAACTTCTATATTTTTGTAAAAGAAAATGAAAATAAAAAGAAAGTTGAAAAAAAAAAGAATGACTAGGCATGAACAGGTGCTAGATGTGAGCACTGTATGAGTGGCAGAAGCCCCCCCCCCCCCCCCCCCCCCCCAACAAAAAAAAAAACAGCAGTGCAGTTTGTGGCCAATGGCTGGTGGGAGACTAAAAGAAATTACTTTGTAAGCCCGGCATGCAGCATGTGCTTTTCCAGAGAAGGGCTTATACTTTATTAGGTACCCCTGATAAATTGCTTGTTAAAACAAAAAACAAACAAACCGCTAATCAGCCAATCACACGGCAGCCACTCAGTTCATTTAGACATCCAGTGGCGTAGCTACAAACCTCTGGGCCCCGATGCGGAATCTGGATGTGGGCCCCCCCCCCCCCCCGGCAACAACAGCCCCCCCTCCCCCGGCAACACCCGACCGGATGCACACACATATCAAAATCCCTATAGCCAGCTATAGGTACCCCCAGTATAGGTAGTCAGGCATAGGTAAGCCAGTATAGTTGCCCCCGGTATAGGTGAGATAGGCAGGCGCCGCCGGTATAAGTTAGATAGATAGGTGCCCCCAGTACAGGTTAGCTAGGTGGGTGCCTCTAATATAGGTAGCCAGAATAGTTGCCCCCAGCGTAGGTTAGATAGGTAGGTGCCCCCAGTATAGGTTAGTTAGGTAGGTGCCTCCAATATAGGTAGCCAGTTTAGTTGCCACCTGTATAGGCTAGCTAGGTGCCCTCAATACAGGTTAGATAAGTAAGTGCCCCCAGTATAGGTTAGATAGGTAGGTGCCCCCAGTATAAATTAGATTAGGTTGGTGCCCCCTAGTATAGGTTAGATTAGGTAGGTGCCCCCCAGTATAGGTTAGATTAGGTAGCTGCCCCCCAGGATAGATTAGGTAGCTGCCCCCAGGATAGATTAGGTAGGTGCCCCCCAGTATAGGTTAGATGAGGTAGGATAGATTAGGTAGCTGCCCCCCAGGATAGATTAGGTAGCTGCCCCCCAGGATAGATTAGGTAGCTGCCCCCCAGGATTAGGTTAGAATAGGTAGGTGCCCCCCAGGATAGATTAGGTAGCTGCCCCCCAGGATAGATTAGGTAGCTGCCCCACAGGATTAGGTAGATGCCCCCCAGGATAGATTAGGTAGCTGCCCCCAGGATAGATTAGGTAGGTACCCCCCAGTATAGGTTAGATTAGGTAGCTGCCCCCCAGAATAGATTAGGTAGCTGCCCCCCAGGATAGATTAGGTAGGTGCCCCCCAGTATAGGTTAGATTAGGTAGCTGCCCCCCAGGATTAGGTTAGATTAGGTAGCTGCCCCCCAGGATAGATTAGGTAGGTGCCCCCCAGTAAAGGTTAGATTAGGTAGGTGCCCCCCAGGATAGATTAGGTAGCTGCCCCCCAGGATTAGGTTAGATTAGGTAGCTGCCCCCCAGGATAGATTAGGTAGCTGCCCCCCAGGATAGATTAGGTAGCTGCCCCCCAGTATAGGTTAGATTAGGTAGGTGCCCCCCAGGATAGATTAGGTAGCTGCCCCCCAGGATAGGGCAGGTAGGTAGGTGCCCCGTCCCCATAATGGAGGGGGGGCCGCAGCTGCGGGGAGGGCAGCCCGACCTCTCCCTCCCTTCCTCTCCCCGGGGCCCCCCCCTCAGATGCAGAGTGAGCGGCTCACGGAAGCGCTGTAGGCAGAACTCACCTCCATCCCTGGTTCCAATCGCCGCTGATCTCCTCTCTGGCTGGCTCTGCATAGATGCTTACACACGCAGTTTCCTGTTTAGCCGGAAGCTGCATGTGTAACAACATCTATGCAGAGCCAGCCAGAGAGGAGATCAGCGGCGAGTGGAACGCAGGGAGGCGAGTTCTGCCTACAGCGCTTCCGTGAGCTGCACTCTGCATCTGAGGGGGGGGGGGGGGGGGCCCGGGGAGAGGAAGGGAGGGAGAGGTCGGGCTGCCCTCCTCGCGGCTGCGGCTCCCTCCTACCAGCGCGCACGGTCGCATGGCCCTCCAAACGGAGATGGGCCCCCCGGGCCCCTCCCCCGCCTCCTCAGGAGCCGGGCCCGGTCGCCAAGGCGACCGCTGCGACCACGGGCCCTACGCCCATGTAGACATCTACACGTGGTGAAGACAAGTTGATGTAGTTTAAACTAATCATCATAATGAGAAAGAAAGAAGATTTAAGTAACTTTGAATTTGGCATGGTTATTGGAGCCCAAAAGGCTGGTCTGGGTATTTAAAAAAATGCGGGTCTACTGGGATTTTCATGCACAACCATCTCTAGAGTTTACAGAGAATGTTCAAAAAATTAGAAAATATCCACTGAATGGTAGTTGTGTGAACACAAATGGCACAGGATCACCAAATGTGGACAATATAAGACAAGACACACAACTGTTATATCACACTTTTCTCCTGGCGGACTCAAAGTGCCAGAGCTGCAGCAACTAGGGTGTGCTCTATGGGCAGTAGCATTGTTAGGGAGTCTTGCTCAAGGTCTCCTCACTGATGCCACGCAGTATAGGCAGCCAGTTTCTCCCAGCACAGGTAGCCAGATATCCCCCCCAATAAACGGTAGCTAGATGCCACTCAGTATAGACAGCCAGAATGTTCCTCCGGTATAAATAGCCAGATTCGCCCTTGTAAAGCTAGCTCTCCAGGTTCCTGTGGCCCATCTTCAGCTTCCTTTCCTCAGTGGCGGTGCCACTTAGCGGACGGTCTGCCAGTGTCTCTCATCATGTGACTCACCATCACGTCCCAATGGGTGACATGATGAGAGACACCGGCTGCAGCCATGAAGACCAGATGCTAGACGGTGCTGAGGAGAAGAAACTGAATTGAAGATGTGGTATGGAAACCTGGAGAGGTGAGACAATTCTCAGTTGCAAACTCTACAGTTAAAGCAGGGCCAGATTACTGATTAAACAATCCAGGTCTCCATGAGACCCACTATGGAGGCCCCCTGGACTCTCACTGGGCCCCAACCAATTGCTTGGGTTGCTTGGTCGATAACTTGGCCCTGCTGACACTTAATTACAGCTGATAAAACTTTTGTGTGGTTGAGAACATTTGTCTGTGTGAGAGTTGAAAAAGAATAAAAAAAAAAAAAAACTGTCGTAAATTAACTTGAGACAGTAGAAACTTCAAACATACACTTTTAACTTTTACATACAAAATAAACCCCGACTCGATCTCTCGGGCGACGGGTCGGTGTGCAGACACGTTACTAGTCTGTAGGCTAGCAACATGTTCTGTTGCTATGGAGGGAGGGAGAAGAGAAGACAGTGCGGTGAATGATGGAGCAGAAGGGTTAAGGAGGAGAACAATGTGCTTGGATGGAATTAATCGGTGGGCGTCTTGCGGATGCATTAGGGCCACCGTACACAAGCTAGATTCTCAACACAGGTGGTCTCGACCAGCCACCTGGGCCAAGAACCATCTGTGGTGTGTAAAAAACCTAAGGCTCAGCTCACACTGTCATCGAAAACATTATGTTTAGCGGAATGAAACAGAACGGATCCCAATGCCTGTGAACAGATCTTAAGCAAAACAATAGAATTTGTTCACATCAGTCAGTTCATAATATACACGTTTGGTCTATTCTGACAAACGGAACGCAAGATTGTGCAGTACAAGTTTTTTTACAGATAGAGAAGTTAAAGTGGATGGCGATGGAGGTCAAACGGATCACTGCTAGCCTATGAGAATGGACCGTTTTGCTAAATACTCACTCGCCATTATCCATTTTTGTCATCTGCCACTGCTGCCAACCATCCATGGGTCTCTACACCGAAGAAATGCTGAGTACACCGATCCCAGAGCCACAGCAGAAGCATCGGGGTTTCATTGTGTTAGGAATCCGACTCTATGTGGTTGCATCTGCTGGTGGAATTAGGTTCCTGAACTGTGCTATTATCTATCTTCACCAGCAGGTGGCATTATGCAGCATGTCATGGACAGTATCTTGCCTGCAGTTTCTCAGTTTCCCTGCAGGTATCTGGTCAGCAGTACTTTCACTATTCACCAGCAGGTGGCCCTCATGCAACTCATTCTGGACAATTGTTCATCAATCATCATTACATCACCTGTTTGGATTTGCAATTTAAGGGCCCATTCACACTACATTCACGCCGAATCGCTAGCACAATAGTAAGTATATGGCAGTGATCTCACTGCCACAATTGCTGCCGATCGCGGGCGATTCATGATTAGTGGCAATCGCCAAATGTGTTACCTGCAGTAATTTTTGGCGATTCAGGAACAATCACGATTTGCATATGTAGAAGCACTAATCGCCATCGCTCCAAGAATGCGTATTTGTCCAGTGATTTTTTGGTGTTAAATTGTGGAAAAATCACCCGCTAAGTGCTACCGTTTTGCGCTTTTAAAGTGTACCAGAGCTGAAAAAGCTTTTATACATACCTGGGGCTTCCTCCAGCCCCATCCGCTCCAATCGCTCCCATGCCGCTATCCTCCAGTGCCCACAGGTTCCGTCACTTCCGTCAGTCGGAGCCAGTCTAATGTAAGAGAAGTGTGCTGTTTACGTATCTCTCCACCAGCCGCTGGAGAGATACGTAGAGGGCACACTTCTCCTGTGTAGCTGGCCATGACTGACGTCAGTGACGGGACCCGTTCCCACGAAACTGCGGGCAGCGGAGGACGGCAGTGTGGGAGCGATCGGAGTGGATGGGGCTGGAGGAAGCCCCAGGTATGTATAAAATATTTTTAATGTTTCAGCTCTGAGTCCCTTTAAGTGTGAATGGGCGATAGGGACTCCACCTACCTCAGAACCTTGCCAGAACCTCAGTTCAGCTTGGTTGTCCTGTTGCTGTGTTCTGTGCTCCCGGCTCTGAGAAGCTCTATACTGATCTGATCTCCTGGTTAAAAGGGAACTGAAGAGAGAGGTATATGGAGGCTGCCATGTTTATTTCCTTTTAAGCAATACTAGTTGCCTGGCTGCCCTGCTGATCCTCTGCCTCTAATACTATTATCCATAGCCCTTGAACAAGCATGCAGCAGATCAGGTGTTTCAGACTTTAAAGTCAGATCTGACAAGACTAGCTGCATGCTTGTTTCTGTTGTTATTGAGATACTACTTCAGAGAAATAGACCAGCAGGGCTGCCAGGCAACTGGTATTGATTAAAAGGAAATAAATATGGCAGCCTCCGTATACCTCTCACTACAGTTCTCCTTTAACGTTCCTTGCTTGCTCTGACCTGCCTTGCCCTTGTTTGCTGTTCCGCATTGTCTGTATATATTTATCTGTATAATCTTGTATATTTAGTTAGTTTCACATTGCTGTATCTTATGTGGGTTGCACTGTGGGGATTTGCCATTGCTCGTGTGTATATAGTTGCACTGATTGACAATAAATATTTTCTTATTCCACATTCATGGTTTTCATCTCAGTCTTTGCTGTAATTTATGATTTTTCGTTCTGCTGCCTAGCGCAGCCATAACACATTGGTTTGCAATAGTCCAATGGGAATCGTCCCTCTCCAGGAAGGATTCTCTTTGGTTCACTGAGTAGTGGACCAATGAAAATCCACCCAGTTTCTTCTTGCTAGGATTCTGGGAATGGTATGCCGGGTTTCTAGTGTTGATGACCCTAATGGTGGTTCCAGCAGCGGTGGACGACCCAGATGGACAGTGGCAGGTACTGTGGAGGTGTGACAGAACGGAACTGGATGAAAAACTGATGCCCAATGTAAAAACTGATCCATTTGGACAATGTGAACCGAGCCTTAGGGCACCTGATCCCCTTGGAGGACATTGCTGAGCCCTGCTGCAGACACACGTCGTTCTGTTGCAATGCAGGGGGATGACGGAGGGACGACTGCGTGACGTCACGAGGCAGGTGGGGGAGCCTCGCAAACAATGGCATTGGCGGGGGGATTGGCATCGCTTGGGTTGGGCATATCCGTCTTGTGGATCACCTGTGGGCGTCAGGGGTCATCGTGTGCCATACATGTGCCTGATTGCCGGCTGAGACAATCCTTATCAGCCGCCTCAGCCAACTTAAAGTGGATCCGACATAAACTTTTACTCATTGCACAATTGTGTTCCATTTATATAGTTTATAGGGCATTCCTCAAGCCAAATACTTTTTTGTTTTTGTTTTAATACTCTAATTCCCTATAAACTGAACAAGCCTCGCCCACAGCTTTTCAGAGTGCCTTGGCATTTTCATATAAAAGCAAGGGCTTATGGGAGCTCAGTCCAGGCAGGAGGAGGGGGAGGTGTTAATAGTCAGAGATTTCAGAGGCAGAGGGGAGGAGGGAGAATTAGATTTTCACAGGCAGAGGGCTGGAGATGCAGATCAGCTTGCCTGTGTGTAATGTTTACAAACAGAACATGGCCGCTGTCATTGTATCACAGGAAGAAATAATCATATTCTGTTGAAGCTGTTTGCAGCTAGATTTGCTGTGTAATCTAAACTTTAGATAAGATATATAGACAAGTTACTTGTTATAGTTAGTTTTTCATCTAGCTCTATAGTTAGTTTTCATCCGCTTTAAAGAGACACTGAAGCGAGAATAATTCTCGCTTCAGAGCTCATAGTTAAAACGCCGCTATTCCGCAGCTAAACGGGGGTCCCATCACCCCCCAACCCCCCCCCCCCCCCCCCCCCAGCCCCCCCGCAAAATCAACAACCAAATTGGTTGTACATTTTGCTGCTCCTAGAGGCAGGGCTAACGGCTGCAGCCCTACCTCTAGTCGCGTCTATCAGCGGCGCATCGCCGCCTCTCCCCCGCTCCTCTCAGTGAAGGACGACTGAGAAGGGCGGGGGAGAGGTGGAAATACGAGCTGACAGACGTGCGTGGGGAAGGGCTGCGGCGGTTAGCCCTGCCCCAACCAGGAAGAGATCCCCGGCTGCTCGGAGGGGATTTGTGAGGTGAGGGACCCCCGTTTAGCGGTGCAATAGCGGCGGTTTAGCAGGGGCACACGTGCCCCTGCTAACTATGAGCTCTGAAGTTAGATTTATTCTCGCTTCAGAGTCTCTTTAAGTCAGGCGTGTGTACAAGGCTTCAGACTTTGGTATTTGTCGAATGTCCTGTTAAGGATTAGGACTATAGATAGTATTGTTATCTCATCTGTTTATTTTCACACCAGGTTTGCTCTACCTTACCACAGTACTGTGTGTGTTTCAGTTCTCCTTGTCTTCACAATACTTGGCCAGCACCAAAAAAATGTCCCGCAGTTCCATAAACCTTCCTAATCCCGCCTCTCGTGCCTGGTGATTTCTCTCTGCCGAGTATTCGAAGCAAAGCCATAATGGAGCTGGAAGGTGAAATTACTGTTTTCCTTATAAACCAGCCTCAGGGCTCATCAGCATAGACAATCAATCCTTTCACTTCAGTCATAATAGGAAGATTTCGAGCAATGTCTCCCGATTGGAGATGGACCTCTCAGACGACCTAGCTGGGGGCCTGCTTTAAATGTAACAATGCCCGAAATGTGAAGAGCAATTTCCATGCAGCCTCGCAAGAGAATCAGCCACTTGGCACAGATCTCCTAATTGTCTTTGATTGCTGTTTGTGTTGCCCAGTTACTCTCCCATCTTCAAAATCACCTTGAAGGGCTCCGCCACTTTTTGACTGCTCGGTTTTTAATCAAGAACTTCTAAACAGCAAATCATTTGGCCATTTCTGCGGTAGGGGCTTCTACCAGCCTTTACATCTCGTTTATCTAATTGACCTTAAAGAGCATCCCGGTCGCAATGTCGAGGGCACATCACTGCCGCTCTATGCGTTCTGATTTCTAAAGAGGGGGTTTTAACTGTTTGTTCCAAGTAGCCCAGCTATAAATCAATCTGCGTCACCCCAGGCTGAGAGGGTGCAAGAGAGAGGGGTTAAGGCGTTACAAGCCTCTCTACAATAGAATGTGAAACAAAGTGTACCTGTAGTAAGAAAAATAAAGGACTTGAAAGGCTTGTTTTTTTTGTTTCTGTCTTTGGGGTCCATGCATTTTATATATGATCTGCACAGGACATCCGAAAAGGACCATATTCCTAAGTATACATAACTGCCCGTCTGTTGAATCGGGCGCTTTTTTTCACGCCAATAGTTAAAATATCTGTAATGTTGCATTACCAATATTTATAACACTAACCTCCTCTCCTACTGCCTAACACTAACCTTCCCTCCTACTCCCTAAAACTCACCTCCTCTCCTACTGCCTAACACTAACCCCTTTCCTAATGCCTAACACTAATCTCTCCCCCTACTGCCTGACACTAACCTCCCTCCTAATTTCTAACACTAACACCCCTCCTACTGCCTAATACTACCTCCCTCCTAATGCCTAACACTAATTACACTCTATGGGCTCGATTCACAAAGCGGTGCTAACCCAGTTAGAGACATTAGGCATGATAACCATTGCATCACGCTGGTGAAAAGCCAGTTTAGGTGTGATAAGTTTAGGCATGATAAGTTTAGGTGTGATAAGTTTAGGCATGATAAGTTTAGATAAGTTTAGATCGCTTGCAAAGTCCCGCACGCAAAGCAGCGCCATTAAACTCTATGCGAAGTGCACCAGACGTTGCTAGCGCAAAACTTTTGATCAGCTGTACACTGCGGTGCTAACCCAGTTGGCGCTTAAACTTATCATGCCTAAACTTATCACACCTAAACTTATCATGCCTAAACTTATCACACCTAAACTTATCATGCCTAAACTGAGTTAAGGCATGATAAAGGGCTTTTCACCAGCGTGCTAACTGTTAGCACCACTTTGTGAATCAGGCCCTTAATGTTAAACCCTAACTACCCCTCCTAATGACTAGTTCTAATCCCCCTCCTAATGTCCAACACTAGCCCCCTCCTAATGCCCAACAATAACCCCCTCTCATAATGCCCATTAACTCCCCCCCCCTAATGCTAAACCCTAGCACGTAGCCAAGGGACAAGAAACACAGGGTTTTATATGAACAAGTTCTCTGTTTATTCTTCAATCAATACAAAGCTGCGGACTGCACGTATGGACATACAAGACTGCCTGACACATGTTTCATGGTCAAAAACTGCTTCCTCAGAGGCACACTGTATACAAACATCTGTTAAAAAACATACAATATACATCTTATGAGTCAAATGCATACCCATTCAAGAACTATGCGCATGTTAGTTAGTTCTTGAATGGGTAGGTATTTGACTCATACGATGTATATTGCATGTTTTTTAACAGATGTTTGTATACAGTGTGCCTCTGAGGAAGCGGTTTTTGACTGTGAAACACGTGTCAGGCAGTCTTGTATGCGATTTGGAATCCTAGATTGATGTCCATACGTGCAGTCCGCAACTTTGAAGGTAGTATTGATTGAAAAATAAACAGAGAACTTGTTCATATAAAACCCTGTGTTTCCTTGTTCGATGGAAAGCGCTTACAGCAGTATTGTGGGGTGGAACAGAACCATTGATCTTATCATATTTATAGTGATGTAGCCTGGGGAGTCGAATCAGAGTCACAGCATCTGATCTGCATGCTCATTCTGGGCCGGTGACTTATAGTATTAGAGGTGGAGCTTCAGCACAGAAGTCAGGCAACTGCCATTGTTTACTAGAAAATGAAGATGGCAGCCTCCATATGCCTCTCACTCCAGGTTTCCCTTAAAGTGAACCAGAGATGAAGCACCCTCATGTATTTTACCATATATATCAGTGGGAACATTAGAGAAAACACCTACCCTGCTCTCTGTTTCATTCTTCACTGCTCAGCTTGCTTCTTATCAGCCCTGATAAAATTCCCAACTGAGCATTCAGTCTGGCTTTGCTCAGGAATCATTATAGCTGAATTTGTGTTCTCTGATGTCTTTTCAAGCCCAAGCATGCCCCCTTCTGGCTCTGCTATAATGACTTAGCTACAATGATTACTGAGCAAAGCCAGACTGAGTGCAGGGATGATAAGAAGCAAGCTGAGCAATGAAGGATGAAACAGAGAGCAGATTAGGTGTTTTCTCTAATGTTCCCATTGATATATATGGTAAAATACATGAGGGTGCTGGTTCACTGTAAAGTGTCCCTGAGATGAGTTAAAATAGGAAATGTATACATACCTGGGTCTCCCTCCAGGCTGATCGCTCCCTCGTTCTCCTCCTCCTGGATCCTCTGCTGCGGCTCCTGCTAATTCCATCAGTCGGCGCAGGTGCAGTCGTGCTCCCGTTGCTGGAAGCGTATTGCGCAGGTGCAGAACTCTCCTGTCGACGGTACCAAAATGGGGGTGCGGACACGGCCTGGCCACGCATGCACACTACGCCGTAGCGGAGTATCCAGGAGGCAAAGGAGAACGGCGAGGAACTGATCAGCCTGAAGGGGGCTGGAGGAAGCCCCAGGTATGGATACATTTCTCCTTTTAACACATCTCAGGTTTCGAACAAGATAGGACCCACTACGACCACACCTCAACCTTTTTCTTCTTGACATCTCAGGTTTCCTTTAAAAGGGAAGGTCCACGCAAAATAAAAAAATGAGTTTCACTTACCTGGGGCTTCTACCAGCCCCATGCAGCCATCCTGTGCTCTCGTAATCACTCACTGCTGCTTCAGTCCCCCGCTGGCAGCTTCCCGACCTCGGAGGTCGGCCGGCCGCATTGCGTACATTTTTACGCATTCTATAAGTCTGGAAAAGCAAGGCTAAACAGGTGGCTTTTCAGTCTGGATTTGAATAACTCCAGGGATGGTGCTGTCTTTACTGGGTGCGGTAGGGAGTTCCAAAGCGTAGGGGCAGCATGACAGAAAGCTCTGTCTCCAGAGGTTTTGAGGTGCACTCTGGGGGTGACCAAGTTTATAGAACTTGCTGATCTGAGGTTGTGAGAGGTGTGGTGCAGCTTCAGCAAGTCCTTCATGTATCCAGGACCCAAATTGTGCAGGGATTTGAATGTCAGCAGTCCAATCTTGAAAAGTATTCTCCATTCTACTGGTAGCCAGTGCAGTGAGCGAAGGATCGGTGTAATGTGACAGTGGCGAGGCTGGTTTGTTAGCAATCTGGCAGCAGCATTCTGCACTAATTGCAGGCGGAGCAGGTCCTTTTTGGGGAGGCCAGCATAAAGGGCATTGCAGTAGTCCAGCCGTGATGTGATGAAGGCGTGAACTAGGGTTGGAAGATCCTCTGGGGGAATCAGATGTTTAATTTTTGCAATGTTCTTCAGATGAAAGAAGGAAGATTTGACTACGGATGAAATTTGGTTTCTGAAACTCAATTCCCCATTGATTAGCACACCAAGGCTGCGCACAAGGTTGGAGCTGTTTATGTCTGAATTCCCAATCCTGATTGGTATTGCTTTAGGATAGAGCTGTTTTGATGGCGAGCGCTGGCTTTGGAAAAAAAAGGACCTCAGTTTTGTCAGCATTCAATTTCAACCAGTTATCATTCATCCACGCCTGTAGCTCGGCTAAGCCAGACTTTATTTTTGGAGAAGGGTCTGTTTCACCAGGTTTATAGAACAGGTATAGCTGTGTGTCATCGGCGTAGCAGTGGTACGTCAGGCCATGTCGTTGGATAAGTGTACCGAGTGGCAACATGTAGATTGCAAACAGCAGACGGGATAGGATTGATCCTTGTGACACTCCGAATTGTGAAAGGTGCAGGTTTGGACATGATAGGTCCTAGGGATACTCTCTGTGTTCTGTCAGTCATGAATGATCTGAACCATTGGAGGACTGATCCATTGATGCCACAGTACTCCTGCAGTCTGTTGAGCAGGATTTCATGGTCACCTGTATCAAAAGCTGCTGAGAGATTTAACAGGATTAGGATGGAGCATTCCCCTCTGTCCCTTGCCATTAACAGATTGTTGCAGACTTGGATGAGGGCTGTTTCACAGCTGTGGTGTTTCTTAAAGCCAGATTGTAGAGGGTCCAGGATGTTGTTTGCTGAGAGCCTGGTTTCAAGTTGCAGATAGATAGCCTTTTCAATAACTTTACCTAAGAAGGAGAGGTTGGAGATAGGTCTGTAGCTGCTAATTGCATCTGGATCCATGGAAGGTTTTTTAAGAAGGGGCTTGATGATTCCTTTTTTAGAGAGGTAGGAAACCTCCCTGCTTGCAGAGAGCAATTTACTATTTTGTGAAATGCTGGACCAAGCAGGCAGGGCATTTCAGCATATGCTTCGTTGGTCCAGGTCGCAGGTTGTCTGGTGGAGGTGACAGAGGATGTCTGAGATCTCTTTCTCACTAATACTTTTGAAGTCAGTCCAGGGTGTTAGGTTTTTCTTGCAACTATTTACAGGAGTTGAATAAGTCTTAGGTGAATGAGAGATCGAATAGAGGACACTTTGTCAGAAAAGTAGCAAGCAAATTTCTTACATAGCTCCTTTGAGGGATTTATGGTAGGATTTTGACAGGATGAGTTACAGAGGATGTCAACAGTGCGGAATACTTGGGCTGGCCTGTTGGAGGCCTTTGCGATCTCCTGTGATAGGTAGGAAGATTTTTTCTTAGTGATCGCATTTTGGTAGCTTCCCAGGTGAGAGACAAGGGTGTGTTTATATTTTGAATTCTGAGATTTTCGCTATTTTCTTTCTAGTCTGCGCACTTCTTTCTTTAGGTCCTTTAGTGAGCTATCAAACCATCGTGCATGGTGAAGACCGTTTAATGCGAATTGGAGCAAGGGCGTCATAAGCAGATGACACCACGTGGTTGTACATCAGCACCATGGAGTCTGGGTCTGCGCAATGATTGGTTAGTCCATCAAAGTTGAGGATATTCTGAACGTGTTGGGGTGACACATCTTTCAAAGAGCGGTATTTTATGAGTTCTTTCCCTCTGTGTTTTATCGTTGGTGCTGTCAGAGAGAAGTGGATGGTGTGGTGGTCTGACAACACCACTGGGTTTATATCTATGTGTGATATTAGAAGTCTGGATTGGAATATCCCAATCAGTAGCTGATACCACCTTTCCCATGAGAAATCCATTCCTTTTCACAAACATAATCAGGGGGCTCTGTATGGCTGATATTGCGGTTAGGGATGGTCGCTGGATTCCGCGGAATTAAGATTTCCGCGATTCCGGACGGAATTTGGCGATTCCGGTTCCTGCGACGGAACAGAATTGCTATAGCACTATGGCGGAATTTCCGCGAAAAAATGTGGAATTCTGCGTAATGCAATTTTTTTTTACCACCAAATGGATTTCTGTCTAAAAATAAGAATTTCTGCTCGACAGACTTAGAATTTCCAACCAAACCTTCCCTCTTTTCTTCCAGGGAATTGTAGGATGTCAAAAGCCAGCTCACATACATTGGCCAGGAATAGAACCCAGGTCTAGTGCTTGGAAGGCAGCTCTCCTCACCGCTATACCACCACCAACACTACATGCTGAAGCCAGCCTAGCATGTACCATTGTGCTATTTCCAAGAGAAAAATTACCTTGCTTAGGGATTTGTAGGATGTCAAAAGCCAACTCACATACATTGGCCAGGAATCGAACCCAGGCCTACTGCTTGGAAGGCAGCTATCCTCACCATTATACCACCAACACTACACACTACAATGCTACATGCTGAAGCCAGCCTAGCATGTACCATTGTGATATACCCAAAAGACAAATGTGCTTACTTAGGGAATTGTAGGATGTCAAAAGCCAGCTCACATACATTAGGCAGGAATCAAACCCAGGTCTACTGCTTGGAAGGCAGCTATCCTCACCATTATACCACTAACACTACATGCTGAAACTTCTTGGAGCAGACTTACTTCCTCCCTCCAAAAGACACACACACATCCCCATAAAATCATTAAACAGCAACTGCGTGCACAGTCTTTGTGGTACACAGTCTCTGTGGCACAATCGGTTAGCGCGTTCGGCTGTTAACCGAAAGGTTGCTGGTTCAAGCCCACCAAGGCATGGCCTTGCCTTTTGTGTTCAACAGTTGTCCGAAGAGAACCCCAGATAGCCATGTAGATTCATCTCTCTCTCTAGTAGGGATGGTCACTGATTTCCGCGAAATTGTATTTTCCGCAATTTTGGGCGGAAATTAGTCGTTCCGTTTGGTCGGAACGGAATTTCTTTTTCAATCTGGTGGAATTCCGAAATTGCCTGTAAAATTCTGCCGAGAAAGAGAGCTAATTTTTCTCTTGGGTATATCACAATGGTACATGGTACATAGTTGATCGCAGTGATTGGCTGACGGAGGGAGGGAGGGAAAATAGTTAAAGAAATAGGGATTTTCATTAAAATAATAATAATATTTATATGAAAAATAAACATGGGGGGAGCAATCAGACCCCACCAACAGAGAGCGCTGTTGGTGGGGAGAAAAGGGGGTCAAAACTGGAAGGGATCATTGTCAGGAGAAAATGGTGAGCTTCTAAGAGGAACTGATGGCAAGGTAACTATGTAATGTTCATTTGAAGTTACCTCATATGTTTATTTTAAATAATTTTACTTAGTTCAGGTTCCCTTTAAGTGGTTAATGAAGGGGTACAAGCTACAACAATGTTGAGAATCACTGATATAGACCACAGAAAGGAATTTCCTTTTACACAACTTACTGCTGATTTGTGCAATTAAAACAATTCATTATTCATCTTTTACAGCTCTATTATTCCCTCACTGCCGACGTCCACGTCTCTCTACAAACGTTTCTCCCGCCGCTAACGCAAATAACGGTACTAATGGTTGTTAATGTAACAGCATTCACTTACCATAATGCAAATAGTCGAACACGTCTTCTACTATATTTCAGATATTCTCTTGCATCCACGGCTGGCATTATGAGACGTTATTCTCCGATAGCAAATCTCTTTTATCCTATTATAAATAGCAAAGGAAAAAAACTAGAAAGAAAAGGAAAAACTTACCTATTCAAAGCACTTTGAAAGCACGGCATCAATCCCTTAAAATAACCCCACAAGTAAGGCCGACACGTCTTAGTTACCCTGAAAACAGACTATGCCGTTGGAGCGCAAAGTACTTTAATGGTTGTAAAAAAAAAAAAAAATATGGAAAAAAAATAATGCTTGTTTATATTACTGCTGCTCAACAAATCTAAATAGGCTTCTTTTCTAAGAGAATGATAGATACGGAACATGATGGGTTTCACTTAACATTCCATAACTCAGGGACCTTGTTCCCCCGTGTACTTGGATCCATTTTGTAGCCGGAGGTTGGCGCTGAACAATACATCATAAGAGCTGAAGATTGCCAATGCCATTTACAACATTAGTGAGTAGAGCAAATTTTTGATACAATGCTATCAAGACAAACTATACAACTATAAATTAGCCCTAACAACACATAAAAGAAAGGAATACTTATTTAAGGGGAAGGCCGGCGCTGTCTTCCATCTTACCATACACAAATATTCAAGGACGACGCTTTGGCCTTAACTTGCCGCGTTCTTTTGTCTCACATGTACTTCAGTGGAGAATTTGCCCTCAGCTGCGACAATGGCACTATTGAAATTATCCTTTTAACGGCATTATACAAAAAAATAAAAAAAAAGAATGGGGTTACATCTCTCCACTTAACTGTCCTTCTGACATCAAGTTAGCACAACCAGTGACAAAAGACGGCAGGCATTGTTTCCGTGTCTAAATTCCTCCGCGGATGTGTCTGCGGCATTGTTCCCAAAATTTTAATCTTCGCATTTTTTCTCATTAGCGGGTTGCGTGGATGGCGCACTTATTGTGAGGGTCGAATAGCTATCATTTTAACATTTGGTGCTTGTTTGTCTCCGGCTGAATGGAAACTCTAAGCCTTGGATTCCGTAGGGACGCTGGTTGATCTCACGTCTCTCCACACTTTAGCCTCCATTGAGTGGTATTTCAATACCTTTCGCTGATGGGTTCAAGCCACCATCAACGATTCTTTAAAGTGTTAGTGTACTTATATTTAAAGTGGAAACAGTCTGGCATAACATTCCATTAGAAACCTATCTTCTGACTCCTCTTTGCCTTTATAGTTATCCCACCTGCTTGTGACCCAAAGTAATGTCATCAGTGTGAAAATTGCAATATTTTCCAGCCACAGTCAATCCAGTGGAAACACCCAGCTTATTTTTATTAATGCTCTATGTGGTGCCAACATCTTTTGTGGCGCTGTATAGAGTAAGAAAACAATCATGGGTACATAAAAACACAGACATTGGTATACATAAATATACACATGTTGATACAAACATACAAGCTAATCATGTGACGCTTGGTGTAGTGGAGCGCATACGCAGCCCAGAGGAGACAGAGGGATCAGCGTGCTTCTGAGCGATCGCCATGCGCCGGCCAGAAGTGAAGAGGGGAGGACATACTGCGCACACAGGACGCAGTATGTCCGGGTGAGGGATTAAGCAAGTCGCCGGGACACCGGCATATATATTACACTAACGGCGGCAGACAGAGGGGGGCAGGAGGAGCAGATGGTATGTACTTTTAACCCCCCCAAGCACTGCAGCAATCATTTTTTTCAGTTCTGGTATCCTTTAAGTCATTCATCTTTAAAATCTATCGCTTTTTTTCTCCTCACGTGTAAGAAGGCTTTACTGTGGAACAGATATGGGTCTCAGGACAAAATGAAAGTAAGTCTATTATTAACAGTGGCGTAGCTAAAGGCCGCGATGCAAGTCTTACAATGGGGCCCCCCAAACACTCTATATGTAACAATTGATACGGCGCACCAAAACCTGCCAATGGCAACTACAGTGTCAGAGGTGCAAGAAGGGGATGGGGAACAGTTTGTTAATGATTACTACTATTTGATATTTGTCATCAGCTGAAAAAAGGCTGCTATTTATTATTATAAGTTAGAAAATAGATTTTATTTCTGAAATATTGTTGTTTTTATTTGGGACCACTTTAAAGAGACACTGAAGCGAAAAAAAAATTATGATATGATTTGAATGTGTAGTACAGCTAAGAAATAAAACATTAAGATCAGATACATCAGTCTAATTGTTTCCAGTACAGGAAGAGTTAGGTCCGGTTCACATTAGCGGTTGCTATCCGGAATCGCCGTGCCGGAGCCGTGCCGGAGCCGGACCGCATGCGGACCGGACGAAACGGACGCACGGCATAGCAATGAAAGTCTATGCGACCGTTCACATGTGTCCGTTTCGTCCGGACCGGAGCCGGACCGGATCCGGACTCCGGCGTCCGTTCCAACATGCGCTATTTTTTGGTCCGGCTGGTCCGGCTGACGTATCCGGACCGGAGCCGGAATGTTGCATCCGGCCAATGGAAACCAATGAGAACCGGAGAGCGCACAACACACTGGCTATAAAAACCGGATGTTATACCACACTTCCTATGCTGACTCTATGGTATGGTGGCCATTTTGGATGGGGACCACATGGCACCAGCGTTCACAGAGTGGAGCAGCAGTGACTTCATGCTGGAGCTGTTTGGCAGCAACATGTCTGACGATATGTCTGATAACGAGGGGGTGAGGCCCTACACATCAGAAGACCTCATCCTACAGGTGCAGCAGGTACCAGCCCTGTGGGACAAGGGGGATGCGGACCACAGCAACATCAAAAAATGCAGAGGCCTGTGGAAAAAAATTGCCAAGCTGTATGTGGAGGACTTTGAGAACTTGAGCAAGAGACAGCAAGGCACAGAGGGTATGTTGACTAGAAGTTTTTGGGGGGGCTTGTGGTTAGCTTGTGATGTATTCCACTTTTGCTATGGATTTGTGTCACCCACGTGTTGCCCACCCACCCGTGGCCCACCCACCTGTTCCCCACCCACCTGTACCCCACCTGTGATGTATCCCACCCACCTGTGATGTATCCCACCCACCTGTACCCCACCTGTGATGTATCCCACCCACCTGTACCCCACCTGTGATGTATCCCACCCACCTACGATGTATCCTACCCACCTGTGATGTATCCCACCCACCTGTACCCCACCTGTGATGTATCCCACCCACCTGTACCCCACCTGTGATGTATCCCACCCACCTGTACCCCACCTGTGATGTATCCCACCCACCTGTGATGTATCCCACCCACCTGTACCCCACCTGTGATGTATCCCACCCACCTGTGATGTATCCCACCCACCTGTACCCCACCTGTGATGTATCCCACCCACCTGTGATGTATCCCACCCACCTGTGATGTATCCCACCCACCTGTGATGTATCCCACCCACCTGTGATGTATCCCACCCACCTGTGATGTATCCCACCCACCTGTGATGTCTCCCACCCACCTGCGATGTACCCCACCTGTGCACATAAAACATACACAATGACCAATTATTAAACATCAATTTATTGTAAAAAATTAAGACATTTAAAATCACTTAAAAACTTGAAACTCCAAAATAAACACATTTCAACAAAACATATTAAAAACCAAACATTCACCCTCGTCCTGGTGGTGTGGTAAAATAAAGTCTCAGTTGGTCCCTGTTCCGCAGTGACACTACCCTTGGCCTGGTTGCATACCTCCGCAGGGGCATTAGTGGAAGCACATTCGGGGGTTCCGGAGTCTCTCTTTCCTCCTGCCGCACAAAGTTGTGGAGGATGCATGCTGCCTTCACCACGACAACTGCGTTGCCCGGTTTCAGCAGCATGGGCGTGTGGAACACCCTCCATTTTGACACCAGGATCCCAAATGTGCACTCCACCATTCTCCTTGCACGGCTCAACCGAGCATTGAAGTGTAGCTGGCTGGCATCAAGTCCCCTGTCTGGGTACGGACGCATTACATGGTCGGACAGGGCGAAGGCCTCGTCCCCTACAAACACATAGGGGTAGGCCGGTGCCCTTGTCCCAGGCCAGGGTCTGTCACGGGGGAGACGCAGTCTGCCTTCCTCCATCAGCCGGCAAAGGGTCGTACGCTGGAAAATTCCAGAGTCATTGGAACTACCGTACGACCCCACGTCCACGTACACAAACTTGTAGTCCGCATCTGCCACTGCCATTAGAACAATGCTGAAGTATTTTTTATAGTTGAAATAATGGCTGCCACTCCCCACGGGTTTCTGAATCCGGATGTGTTTCCCATCCAGTGCGCCAACACAATTAGGAAACTTGCACTCGTTCCAGAAGCCCTGGGCGATCTCCTCCCATTTCGTGGTGTCCGGCACAGGCATGTATCTGGCCCTCAGTCGCGTCCAAAGGATCCTCGAAGTCCTCACGACGATGCCTGCCACCGTGCTCTTCCCAATACGAAATGTGACATGTAGCGATGTATATGTTTGTCCAGTTGCGATGTACCTACAAGAGAAATAATCGAAATCAATTTTTCATGTCGTTACAGGAGAAAGGTTCAAGACAAGGTGGCGCAATATACGTGATGCATACGTGAAATGGCTACGGAAGAAAAAACTTGCCGAACGAAGTGGCAGTGGCGGGGGAAAGCGACAAAAAGACTACCAATTTGCCAAGCAATTGTCTTTCATCAATGCAAGCCTGGAACCTAGACTGTAAGTACCACTACTGTGGGCAGGAACTGAGAGCTCATTTTAGCAGACAACTACCATGACTTCGGCCATGTATTGCTATAAACTGGCCTCAATTCCCATGGCTAGCGAACTTTTCTCACAAGCTTTATCAAATGTTTGGTAGAAACGGTTGATAAAGTGTTTGCTAGTGTTTGCTAGCTCTGTGAATTGACGCCACATGCTGTTTGGCACACCAATAAATATTGTTTTTATCTACAGGACTGAAGACAATTTGGAGCAAGAGGAACTGACCCAGGAGGCACGGTTCAGCAGTGAGGAGAGCTTGGTGGATGATGACGTCGCCGATGTAACCTATTGCCCCGAGGAGAGGAGTAGGAGGAGGGAGTCCTTAGCTATCCCAGCTCTCTCCTTTGATGATGACTTGGTAGAAGAGAGCTTGGATGTTGAGGTTGCAGGACCGAGTGTGGAAGAAGCTGCACCTCCACAATCGACCGCTATGGAAGATCCAGGGGAACAAGAACAAAGTGAGGAGCACCGAGAGACTGCAGCACAACCAGCGCGCAGGGCAACCCCGACACAGGCCAGAGGACGGGAAGATGCTGCCACACCACCAGTGAGGACCACCCCACCAGTGAGGCGTCGAGGTACCCTCCCCCCAACAAGGAGAGAGACAGAGTCCGAGATGTCCGGGGCTGTCTCCGGACTTCTCGGGATTCTTCAGAGCCACCAAACTCTCATAACCCGGCAGTTGCAAGATGAGAACAGGGGCCATATCATGGAGCAGTACAAGTCCCACATCACTTCACTGCAATGTGAGCTCGACGCTGTACATGGGCACTACAGGGACGAGCTTAAAATGATGCATGAGATGCACAGAGGAGAAATCGACCAACTGCGTGCGCAGCATCATCAGTCAGTGGGCCAGCTGCAGAACATGATGCAGCAAATGCATCAACAAAGCAAGGAACTACTGAAATTGCAGGCACACCCGTGTTTTCACACTGTGATGTCTCTAATACCATATTTGGAAAAGGTGCCTTCCCAAAACATGATGGCGTGCCATTCCACTTTGCTGGAGGTGATCAAACAACACATGGACACGCCATTATTGCAACCACCAATTTTTAGACCCCCACAACCAACAGCGGTGCCCACCTGGCAATCATCACAGATGTACACCGGCTACAGAGGCAGTCAATATGGGCCACCGCTGTCAGGGTCCAGCTCATCCACGACAAGCACCCAAGAGAGTCCAGATTTCCAGGCAGCAACTCCCACCTTTTCTAGTAGTGGTGCCGATACAATTTGAAAAAAAAGTCAAATTGTTCCTGGACATGCTCCTCTGAATACCTCCGATCCTCGGAGGAAGGATACCATCCCAGGGCTTTTTAGCCCAACCTTTTCCCTGCCCCATCTCCTTCAACCAAGGTTCAGAGGTGTTCAGATGACCATGTCAGGGAACTTTTGTTTTTGCTGGACTTGAACTTTAGGGCCTGGTGTCCCCGAAAGACACTACCTGGGTCACAACCTTGTGCCTGTTGCACTGCACCTGTAGTCCTGCACCTGTGCCTTTGATTCCTCTTGTTCCTTACTTGGTTGTTCCTAATCACTTGCACAAGACCCTTGGAGCCATGGGTGAAGGACACCTTCACTGGTCGGTGAGAGGCCTAGCCTTTTCACTGACCTGTGTCCTTCATCCATGGCTCAGAGGGTCCTGTGCCAGTGGTTAGGTTTTTAAAGCACTTCAATTTTAGGGCCTGGTGTCCCCGAAAGACACTACCTGGGTCACAACCTTGTGCCTGTTGCACTGCACCTGTAGTCCTGCACCTGTGCCTTTGATTCCTCTTGTTCCTTACTTTGTTGTTCCTAATCACTTGCACAAGACCCTTGGAGCCATGGGTGAAGGACACCTTCACTGGTCGGTGAGAGGCCTAGCCTTTTCACTGACCTGTGTCCTTCATCCATGGCTCAGAGGGTCATGTGCCAGTGGTTAGGTTTTAGAAGCACTAATAATTTAGGGCCTGGTGTCCCCAAAAGACACTACCTGGGTCACAACCTTGTGCCTGTTGCACTGCACCTGTAGTCATGCACCTCTGCCATCGGTTCCTCTTGCTCCTCACTTTGTTCTTGTTCCTTAACCACTTGCACAAGACCCTTTGAACCATGGATGAAGGACACCTTGACTGGTCGGTGAGAGGCCTAGCCTTTTCACTGACCTGTGTCCTTCATCCATGGCTCAGAGGGTCATGTGCCAGTGGTTAGGTTTTAGAAGCACTAATAATTTAGGGCCTGGTGTCCCCAAAAGACACTACCTGTAGTCCTGCTCCTCTGCCATCGGTTCCTCTTGCTCCTCACTTTGTTCTTGTTCCTAATCACTTGCACAAGACCCTTGGAGCCATGGGTGAAGGACACCTTCACTGGTCGGTGAGAGGCCTAGCCTTTTCACTGACCTGTGTCCTTCATCCATGGCTCAGAGGGTCATGTGCCAGTGGTTAGGTTTTAGAAGCACTAATAATTTAGGGCCTGGTGTCCCCAAAAGACACTACCTGTAGTCCTGCTCCTCTGCCATCGGTTCCTCTTGCTCCTCACTTTGTTCTTGTTCCTAATCACTTGCACAAGACCCTTGGAGCCATGGGTGAAGGACACCTACACTGGTCGGTGAGAGGCCTAGCCTTTTCACTGACCTGTGTCCTTCATCCATGGCTCAGAGGGTCATGTGCCAGTGGTTAGGTTTTTAAAGCACTTCAATTTATTAGGGCCTGGTGTCCCCGAAAGACACTACCTGGGTCACAACCTTGTGCCTGTTGCACTGCACCTGTAGTCATGCACCTCTGCCATCGGTTCCTCTTGCTCCTCACTTTGTTCTTGTTCCTAATCACTTGCACAAGACCCTTGGAGCCATGGATGAAGGACACCTTGACTGGTCGGTGAGAGGCCTAGCCTTTTCACTGACCTGTGTCCTTCATCCATGGCTCAGAGGGTCATGTGCCAGTGGTTAGGTTTTAGAAGCACTAATAATTTAGGACCTGGTGTCCCCAAAAGACACTACCTGTAGTCCTGCTCCTCTGCCATCGGTTCCTCTTGCTCCTCACTTTGTTCTTGTTCCTAATCACTTGCACAAGACCCTTGAAACCATGGATGAAGGACACCTACACTGGTCGGTGAGAGGCCTAGCCTTTTCACTGACCTGTGTCCTTCATCCATGGCTCAGAGGGTCATGTGCCAGTGGTTAGGTTTTTAAAGCACTTCAATTTATTAGGGCCTGGTGTCCCCGAAAGACACTACCTGGGTCACAACCTTGTGCCTGTTGAACTGCACCTGTAGTCATGCACCTCTGCCATCGGTTCCTCTTGCTCCTCACTTTGTTCTTGTTCCTAATCACTTGCACAAGACCCTTGGAGCCATGGATGAAGGACACCTTGACTGGTCGGTGAGAGGCCTAGCCTTTTCACTGACCTGTGTCCTTCATCCATGGCTCAGAGGGTCCTGTGCCAGTGGTTAGGTTTTTGAAGCACTTTAATATTAGGGACTGGTGTCCCCGAAAGACACTTGGGCAGCTATGCCCTGCAACTCTTCCAGCACAAAGTTGGTGGTTGGTGTTCCTTAAAACTGACCGGGCTATACCATAGATATGTTATTTTTTTGTCTTCCATGTTGGAAGAATGTTTCCATGTTGGAAAGTGGTTGTTTTTGCAATAAAAAAATTTGTTTTTACATACCTCAGTGTGATGAGTAGTTGTTCTTGTGGTGTGACTGCTCTCCTGAACGTGGTATCCTTCTTCCTAAGGTCATCCTTCACCATCTCCAAAAGGGTATCAAACCTGTCAGGAGATGGAAAGGAAGAAGCTGTAAAGTATGTTGTGGGACAAGGTGTTGGGTGGAGGATGGGGGAGGTGTGTTTACAGAGGTTTGGGAGTGTTGTGGAGGGTGGGGGTGTAGTGTATAGCTAGGTATACAGGGGTGTGGGGGTCAGGGTGGTGTGTTTAGCTAAGTATACAGGGATGAGGTGTTGTGGGGGTGAGGGTGGGGTGTTTAGGAATGGTGGGGGTTGGTGTATTTAGGCCTAGATACTTACAGGGGAATAGACATCCGAGTGTAGCTGTAGAACTTCTGTGGGTGTCGTCTGAGGTCCCGGTAGAGGGCCTGGAACTCTCCCTTCCTCTGCCTCCTGGCTAGTAGAGGGTGCACCCACCATCTCCTGCGAGGAGCACGCCTTCTCCCCACATAGTAGTAGGTAAACAACAGGAAGGAGAGAATTCCCAGGTAATAAGCGTAAAAAATGACTGGATCCATGGTCCCAACTGCTGTCTCTGTATCCAAGGATGGTCTCCACATGTCCAGCTGTCTCCAACAATGACCCCAGAGCTTCTGCTGACCTCCCAGAACCCCAGGTATTTATACAGGTTGTTATCTCTTTAAAAATCCGGATCCGGACCGCAACCGTGTTCATACCGCACGGAAACCGTATGCAACCGGACCGGATCCGGACCGGATCCGGACAGGAACCGTACGGTTCAGGTCCGATCCGGCTCCGGTGCGGTCCGGACATCCGGTGCGGTTTTCGCAAAACCGCAAGTGTGAACGGGGCCTTAAAGAACTCCAGTTGTTATCTCTATGCAAAAAAAACATTGATCTCTATGACTTTCAAAGTTGTGGAGAGGGCTGTCTTCTGACTTTTATTATCTCAACTGTTCCTGAACTATTTACTTTTTCTCTGCCAGAGGTCATTAGTTCACAGACTGCTCTGAAAGAATCATTTTGAATGCTGAGTGTTGTGTAATCTGCACATATTATAGAAGTATGCAATGTTAGAAAAACACTATATACCTGAAAATAAAAATATGAGAATATTTTCTTTCCTGCTAGTCTTCTAGTAATTATTCATAGTACACAACCAATTCACTATATCATATATATTTTTCGGCTTCAGTGTCTCTTTAAGAGAGACTTTGTTTGCAGAATAGTGTGGCTAACTCCATGGAGCAAAGGAGACATTTTGACTGTAGTTCCACTTTTTTCTATGCTTAAAATGATGGAGTATATTTTGATGATGCCAATTATAGGGAAGGTTCAGGGAGGGAGGTAAAAAAATAAAAATGAATATCCACTTACCTGGGGCTTCCTCCAGCCCGTGGCAGGAAGGAGGTGCCCTCGCCGCCGCTCCGCAGGCTACCGGTGGCCGACCCGGCCTGGCCAGGTCGGGTCAGCCACCGGGAGCCTGTGGAGCGGCGGCGAGGGCACCTCCTGCCTGCCACGGGCTGGAGGAAGCCCCAGGTAAGTGGATATTCATTTTTATTTTTTTACCTCCCTCCCTGAACCTTCCCTTTAAGGATGCAGTATATCATAAGCTACTAGCACATAGAGCAAGCACTCCTACCCCCACCCCTCCATGCCCATGTGACTGAAGGGACAGGAATTCACTGACTGGGAGTGAGCAGGCAGCTGTCGGTCATTGAGAAGGAGATGACGGTTTATGAACTGGTGCAGCAGGTTTTGCAAAAAAGTGTGATAGTGCAATGTGTTGCAAAACTTTTTCCTCATAAATAATTTAACATAAACAGGGGTGTAAGGCCCCTCCTCCTTCCTGCCATACCTGATGCGTCCGAACAGGGAGCAGAGTAATATTTACCTTTTTCAGTACCGAGGGTTTCCTCCTTGCATCACAGCTGCACATTCTCTGCTGTCATTTGCCTCCGATCACGTGACTCGAATGTCATGTGATCGGAACCTGGAAAATGCCAGCGTGGAGTATGCAGCTGGGCTGCATGGAATAGACCTGCAACGTTGGAGCAGGTGAATATTACACTTCTCCCTGCGCTACTCTGTATGCAGGTGAGGAGAGGGAGGAAGAATGGGCTCAGCAGCCCCCGGGCCCCCTGTGATCACAGGGGCTGTGTTACATCTCTGTATATAAATGTTCTGTTTACTGTACGTATATAATCAGATTGCATGAACATCAGAACTGGATTAAGCTTTAAATACTAATGGCCATGAAATTATATATTACCCCCCTATACCTTTATGTACCAGATGCAGACGGTTGTGTAAAACGGAAAATTAGTAGAACATTAGTAGCAAAGAAAATGGTATCATATTTTTATTTTCTGGAATATAGCTTTTTTTTAATGCTAAAACCAGAAATCTATATATATAAAATCGGATGTATGTATGTATGTATGTATGTATGTGTGTGTGTATGCGACGCGATCACTCAAACGGCTTGACCGATTTGAACGAAACTTGGTACACAGATCCCTTACTACCTGGGATGATATGTTCTGGGGGTCTAGCGGCCCCCCTGCACACGTGGGCGGAGCTACAAACAGCAAATCAGATTTCACCCATTCAAGTCAATGGAAAAAATGTAAAAGGCTGCCATTCTCACAGTAATCAAGCCAGAGTCCCCACACTTGGCACATTTGGTCACTTGGTGACCGAGGTTACGAATCCAGGAAAAGTGGGAGGAGCATAAAACAGCCAATCAAATTTCAGCCATTCATTTTAAATGGAAAAATGTAAACTGCAGCCATTCTTAGACTGTTAATCTCAGGGTTCTCAAACTTGCCACAGTTGGTCACTGGGCGAATGCGATTAAGATTCAAGAAAGTGGGTGGAGCCTACTACAGCCAATAAAAATTCACCTATTGATTTTCAAGGGGAATATTAAAACTGCTGCCATTCTTACACTGTTAGTGGCAGAGGCTTCGAACTTGCTACAGTCGGTCATTGGGTGACTGGGGTCCAAAGGGGCGGGGCCACAAACAGCCAATCAGATTTCCTTGCTGGATAAACTGCTTCCATTCACACATTTTTGATGCCAGGAACCTGAAAGCTCACACACTTGGCCATTGAGTGACTGTGTGTCAAGGTTACAAAAAGTGGGCGGAGCCAAAAATAAAGTTCACTATGAAAATATAAACTGCAGCCATTCTTACACTGTTTCTAGCAGGGTTCTCAAACTTTGCACAGTTGGTCACTGGGTGAATGGGATGAATATTCAAGAGAGTGGGTGGAGCCTACAACAGCCAATTAAAATTCACCTTTTGATTTTCAAAGGGAATATTTACATTGCTGCCATTCTTACACTGTTAATAGCAGATGCTTCAAACCTGGTACTGTTAGTCACTGGGTGACTGAGGTTCAAATTCGGAAAGGGGGCGGAGCCACAAACAGCCAATCAGATATGTTTAATTTCAATGGGAATATACAAATAATTGATACCAAAAGCCATAAACTTGATCATTGAGTGACTGTATGTTAAGGTTAGAAAAAGTGGGCAGAGCCAACAACTACATTTTATTCCAGGGGAAAATATAAACTGCAGCCATTCTTACACTGTTAATGGCGGGGTTCCCAAACTTTACACAGTGGGCCACTGGGTGACTGGGATTAATATTCAGAAATGTGGGTGGAGTTAACAACAGCCAATCAAATTTCCCCTATTGATTTTCAAGGGGAATATTTACATTGCTACCATTCTTACACTGTTAATGGCAGAGGCCTCTTAGCTGATAGGTGACTGGGGTCCAAATTCACTAAAGGGGGCGGAGCCACAAACAGCTAATCAGATTTGTTAGATTGATTTCAGCCATTCTGTTATTGGCAGGATTCTCAAACGTGACACAGTTGGTCAATGGATGAATGGGATTAATATTCAGGAAAGTGGGTGGAACCTACAACAGCCAATCAAAATTCACCTATTGATTTTTAAGGGAAATATTGAAACTGCTGCCACTCTTACACTAATAATGGCAGAAGCCTCAAACCAGCTACAGTCGGTCATGAAGTGGCTGCGGTTCAAATGCACTTAAGGGGTGGAGCCACAAACAGCCAATCAGATTACTTTACTGGATAAACTGCTTCCATTCACACAATTTTGATGGAAGAAACCCAAAAGCTTAAAACTTGGTCACTGGTACTTTCTGGGATTAATATTCAAAAAAGTGGGTGGAGCCTAAAAAGAAAATCAAAATTCACCTTTTGATGTTCAAGGGGAATATTTAAATTGCTTCCATTCTTGCACTGTTAATGGCACAAGCCTCAAACCTGGTACAGTTGGTCATTGGGTCACTGGGGTTCAAATTCAGAAAAGTAGTGGAGCTACAAACAGCCAGATTTGTTTTATCTCACTGGTAAATTACAAATTATTGATGCCAAGGACCCCAGAGCTCACAAACTTGGTCATTGAGTGACTGTGTGTCAAGGTTACAAAAATTGGGCGGAGCCAAAAACAAATTTCACTAGGAAAATATAAACTGCAGCCATTCTTACACTGTTAATGGTAGGGTTCTTAAACTTTGCCCAGATGGTCACTGGGTGACTGAGATTAATATTATGGGAAGTGGATGGAGCCTATAATAGCCAATCAAAATTCACCTGTTGATTTTCAAGGGGAATATTTTAATTGCTTCCATTTTTGCTCTATTAATAGCAGATGCCTCAAACCTGCTACAGTTGGTCATTGGGTGACTGGGGATCAAATGCCGAAGAGATGCAGAGCCACAAACAGCCAATCTGATTTGCTTAATTTCTATGGGAATATACAAATTATTGATGACAAAGACCCCAAAGCTCACAAACTTGGTCATTGAGTATTTGTGTGTTAGGGTTAGAAAAAGTGGCCGGAGCTAACACCAGCCAAATACATACCCGGGCAACGCCGGGCAATCAGCTATTATTCATAAAAGTGGATAGAGCCTACAAAAGTCAATCAGAATTAATCTATTGATTTTGAAGGGGAGTATTTCATTACTGCCATTCTTGCACTGTTAATGGCACAAGCCCCAAACTGGGTACAGTTATTTATTGGGTGACTGGGGTTCAAATGCAGAATAGGGGTGGAGACACAAACAGCCCATCAGATTTGTTTCATTTCAATGCAAAATATTGATACCAAAGACTGCAAAGCTTACAAATGTGGTCACTGAGTAATTAAGTAATTGTCTGTTACTATTACAAAAAGTGGACATAGCCAACACCAGCCAAATACATACCCAGGCAATGCTGGGTCATCAGTGGGCGGAGACAAATAGAAATTTCACTGGGAAAATGTAAACTGCAGCCATTCTTACACTGTTAATGGCAGGGTTCTCAAACTTTGCACAGTTGGTCACTGGGTGACTGGGATTAATATTCATAAAAGAGGGTGGAGCCTACAAAAGCCAATCCAAATTCATTTATTGCTTTTCAAGGGGAATATTCAATTGCTGCCATTCTTGCACTGTTAAGGACACAAGCTTAAAACCTGCTACAGTTGGTCATTTGGTGACTGGGGTTCAAAATCAGAAAAGAGGGTGGAGCCACGGCCAATCAGATTTGTTTCATTTCAATGCAAATTATTGATGCCAAACAATGCAAAGCTCACAAACTAGGTCATTGAGTCATCGTGTGTTAGGGTTAGAAAAGTGGGCGGAGCCAACACCAACCAAATACATAACTGGGCAACGCCGGGCAATCAGCTAGTATTATGATAAAAATGGGTGCCCTGAACTGCATTCTACACACAGTGCCTACAGTGCCTCTTTCAATGCCTACAGTTACAAAACGTTTTAAGGAAATTTGGTATAAATTGCAATTTTTTTTAATGACCAATCCAATGGCACTCTTTACAGAGCCATTTTGTAAAGCAGTGTGGATAGCTATACTATCCTAGGGGGGGAAAACACATATATACTGAAAGTTAATAAATACTTGTTCTACTTATACTATAACATATGTATTATACTATCCACGTTTTTATTTCAGTTAATTTTATTAAGTAAATAAAGAGAAAACTTCTTCCGACTGAAGCCAATCCTGATGTCATTTCCTACCTTACTCTTTTTTTTTCCATCTTAGAAACTGCACTGTCATATCTAGCTTGCTTTGTAAACATGTGAACAGAGCATAGATCAGGTTTCCAGCAGCTTCCCACTCTGAACTGCCCTTAGCCAATCAGCGAGGAGCAGGTATGTGGGAGGGGAGATGACAGGCTTCCTTCTCGTCGTCAATGTACCAAATAGAGCCAGGCTGACCGAGATAAGATTTATTACTGCAGAAACATTTATGATTATATTGGAGTGCTTGCAATGCAGGGTCAGGATGTAGACTACATAATAAACACAGAGCAGTGGGTAAATGGAATTTGATTTTGTGACTGACAATCCCGCTTTAACATAATCAGCATTCCATTATAAGCTAACAATGCAGGAATCGGCAAGAGGGAATGAAATACACTGGTGGTGGTGCGTCAGGCAGGCGTGATATTGGCACATGGAAGCTGTACATACACAGGCGGCGGGCGTGTCTCTGGCAGGCTGCACGTGTTCTGGTGCAGCCGTTTATGTCTGCCGGTCTTATCTCATATAGCTGAGCCATTGTAAACCACTATAGGTATTGTAGAATATAAGCACCTATCTTGGCTATTTTTTATTTTCCGGTCTACAAAGCGGCAGACTAGATCTAACGTAGCTTTGCATTCAGACTCAGCTGTCCTTGGCAAGCACAGCAAACAATGAAAGCTCTCTGTAGGGCTGCTGATGGTTTAGAATGTGATGAACACCTTGAATGGAGATAGAATCCGTAAGAGAGACGCAGACGCATTCAGAGATCCTCCTGCAGGGGGAGCTATTGCCTTCATTTTGTAACCAGATGGATTATTTTTACTATGCCGCCTGATGAAACAATGCAGAATGGAGCTGTTTGAAAAAGATGAATGAAAATAAAGAGAAACGGCCATGCCTTTCTGGAGTGAGGCATTTGGGAAGGGGGTGGGCTGATCATTGTTTGTATTTTTTTGGGGTGTTTTGGTTTGGGGGGGGGGGGGGCGGGGGAGCGGTGCCTCAGAATAGCTTGCATGAGTATCAGCAGGGCATACTTAAATAGAATCTGAAGTGACAGGAATATGGAGGCGGCCATATTTACAGTCATGGCCAAAATTGTTGGCACCCCAGATATTTTTCCAGAAAATCAAGTTTTTCTCACAGAAAAGTATTGCAGTAACACGTTTTGCTATACACTTTTTTCCTTTTGTGTACATTGGAAAAAAACAAAAAGGGAGGAAGCAAATTGGACATAACGTCATACAAAACTCAGAAATTGTGTAGACCAAAATTATTGGCACCCCTTTGAAAATTGTGCATAAATAAGATTGTGTCAAGCAAGTGATGCTCTTTTAAACTCACCTGGGGCAAGCAACAGGTATAAGCAATTTAAAAATACCAGCTGAAAGCAGATAAAAAGGAGAGAAGTTTGCGTAGTGTTTGCATTGTCTGTGTGTGCCACACTAAGCATGGGCAACAGAAAGAGGAGAGGAGAACTGTCTGAGGACTTGAGAACCAAAATTGTGGAAAATATCAACAATCTCAAGGTTACAAATCCATCTCCAGAGATCTAGATTTGACTTTGTCTGCAGTGTGCAACTTTATCAAGAATTTTGCAACCCATGGCACTGTAGCTAATCTCCCTGGTTGTGAACAGAAGAGAAAATTTGAAGAAAGGTTCCAAAGCAGGATAGTCCGCATGGTAGATAAGCAGCCCCAAACAAGTTCCAAAGAAATTCAAGCTGTCCTGCAGGCTCAGGGAGCAGGGCCGGCCCTAGACTTTTTGCCGCCTGAGGCAAAATTAGAAAAAATCGCCGCCCCCCCCCCCAGCCGTGGGTGGGGGGCCGCCGAGCTGGAGGGGTAGCTGGCAGAAAGGGGGTATTGGGCCTAGTGGTGAGGAGGGGGGGTCGGACCCCCCCCCCTCCCTCGCCTGGGTCCTCCGATCTACGCTCCTCCTCCAGTGTTAAGTACCAGCCTGCATATGATGAAGAGGCAACGGGCGGGGGAATCACTCACCTCTTCCGCGTTCCATCGTGCGCTCCACCGACATCACTTCCTGCAAGGCCGTCCACTTACAATACAGTGAGCAGCGTTGCCAGAAGTGGCGTCAGTGGAGCACTCCCCACCGCTAGGCCCAATACCCCCTTTCTGCCAGCTATACCTCCAGCTCGGCAGGCGGCCCCCAGCATCCATTGACAGGCGGGTGCCGTCCCCCCAAAATCTGCCGCCTGAGGCACATGTTTCACCCCGCCTCATGAGCAGGCCGGCCCTGTCAGGGAGCATCAGTTTCAGCGCAAATTATCCCTGAAGATTTAAATGAAACGCTATGGCAGGAGACCCAGGAGGACCTCACTGCTGACACAGAGACATAAAAAGGCAAGACTACAGTTTGCCAATATGTGCTTGAGTAAGCCAAAATCCTTCTGGGAAAACGTCTTGTGGACAGATGAGACCAAGATAGAGCTTTTGGTAAAGCACATCATTCTACTGTTTACCGAAAATAGAATAAGGCCTATAAAGAAAAGAACACAGTACATACAGTGAAATATGGTGGAGGGTCAATGATGTTTTGGGGTTGTTTTGCTGCTTCTGGCACTGGGTGCCTTGAATGTGTGAAATCTGAGGATCACCAAAGGATTTTGGGTCACACTGCAGAACCCAGTGTCAGAAAGCTGGATTTGCGTCTAATATCTTCGGTCTTCTAGCAGGATAATGACCCTAAATATATGTCAAAAAGCACCCAGAAATGTATGGCAACAAAGTGCTGGAGAGTTCTGAAGTGGCCAGCAATGAGTCCAGATCTAAATCCCATTAAACACCCGTGGAGAGATCTTAAAATTGCTGTTGGAAAAAGGCGCTCTACGTAGCGTGGATCGGGGGGGGGGGTGTTGGCCCTAGAGCTGCGCAGCAGCACTCGCGGCTATGCGGACTGCGCAGCCGCGGCCATTTTACGAGAGGCAAGAGAGCCCGACCCGGGCCGTGGGGTCGGCAGCCAGCCCGGGGGGCTAATGGGCGGGGGGACCCGGCGGATCGGCACGGAAGGCACGGACGGCGTCCTCCGTGCCTTAAAAGGTGAGGAAGGTGATTCACTTTTTTTCTTACTTTCGCCTTGTAAGTCCTTTAAACACATAGGGCTGAGTACCATGTTACTCGATGCATTTCGCACAAGAGTGTTCACTTCTTTAGGAAAGTGCCCCAGGCTTAGCATAGTTTTATTTATTTATTTATTGTATTTATAAATCGCCAACATATTACGCAGCGCTTTTGTAGTGTATCAGGTAGTACAAAGCTACCAACCGCAGCAGTGAGATGTGACAAGATTTTTGCCAATCTTGAATATCTGACTGTGCAGATAGATCAAAAAGATCAATACATGGAACAGATCAATCCTTTGCATGATCTACCACTAATCTACTAGTGTATGGCTACCTTTACTATAACCTTTTGTACTTCTGTTCAGTTAACCTTTAAAGAGAACCCGAGGTGGCCTTGTATTACGTAAGTGGGGCACAGAGGCTGGTTGGGCACACTAACACCAGCCTCTGTTGCCCCATCGTGTGTGTCAAAGACCCCCCTGCTCGCCGCTATACCCCCGCAGAGCTGGCGACACGCAGCGTGTCGCCAGCACAATGTTTACTCTAGCGCTGTCTGTCAGCGCCGCTCCGCCGCCTCCTCCGCATCGCCGCTACCCGCCCTCGTCCCTTCCCTCCCGCTGATTGGAGGGAAGGGACGAGGGCGGGTAGCGGCGATGCGGAGGAGGCGTGGGAGCGGCGCTGACAGACAGCGCTAGAGTAAACATTGTGCTGGCGACATGCTGCGTGTCGCCAGCTCTGCGGGGGTATAGCGGCGAGCAGGGGGGTCTTTGACACACACGATGGGGCAACAGAGGCTGGTGTTAGTGTGACCAACCAGCCTCTGTGCCCCACTTACGTAATACAAGGCCACCTCGGGTTCTCTTTAAACGACCGCCTAACGCCAATTGGCGTCAAGTCCTGGGGCAGGGATTTGCAGGAGATCGCGCGTGCACCTCCGCTTGAATGACGGAGCTCCACTCCGTCATCTGTCTCCCGGCGGCGATCGCCACTAGGAGACTGTGAAGCCGCCGTCTAATAAAGTACAGCACTGCGAACTGCGGGGAGACAGGAGCGATCCGCTGTCATAGGCTGGCAATAGTAATATTTTTTTTTTTTTTTTTTTTAAACAATAAATATTTATAAAAAAATAATAATAAATAAACATCCTGGGAGCAATCATAGTCCACCAACAGAAAGCTCTGTTGGTGGGCAGAAAAGGAGGGGATCACTTGTGTGCCGAGTTGTGCGGCCCTGCAGCGAGCCCTTAAAGCTGCAGTGGCCTATTTAGTAAAAAATAGCCTGGTCACTAGGGGGTGTAAGCCCAGGGTCCTCAAGTAGTTAAGAGTTTAATTGTAAATTAACCTCCCTGGCGGTGCATTTCTGGCTGGATTTATGGGTATAAACAGTACCTTTTTTTTCAAGAATTTTAGGCCTCCAATTCTTAAAGGACTTACGAGGCGAACACACGAAAAAAAGTTAATTACCTTATGGCCATTGCAGTGGTCATAGCAGACTATCAGCGCCTGCCCTGTCACTGTGTGGCCCTCTGTTAGCATTATCCAAGCTGTAGTTCAGGCCCCGACCCTGCCCTATCAATTTGCAATCAGGTAGGTAATTAAGGTAATTAACTTTTTTTTGTGTGTTCGCCTCGTAAGTCCTTTAAGTCTTAACTCACCAAAATATATCAGAATAAAGGCCTGGTAGACATTCTGCATATAAATAAAAGACTGGAGCACAAAATTGTTGAATTAAATAAATGTATCAATAAACTGAAAAAATAGTGAAACTGTACAAATAAGGCACCAGATTATTATACATTATGTACGCCTAATACACCTCCCGGGTGTACATCTGCACCAGCGGGCAACATCAAAATCAGGGCAATAGAATCGGGATTCCTTACAAACTTTTTTCCCCCTTTCTTATCAGTCTTCCTGAAGCATACAGCACGTCCTGGTTGGCGTTTTTTTTTTTTTTTTTTAAGAGACAGCTTGTGAGGTGCTTGGGGTTCACTACGTGGGAGGCACAGCGCCCAACTCTGGCATCTGCAGAGGTCTGGTATTTGAGGCAGATGCACTCACACATCTACCAGACGAAGTCAGCATGTGTTACTGGCCTGTCACTGCACTGCTTATGGAGGATATAGGCATTCCACAAGCTTTGCTCTAGGAGATGGCGAAAGATCTTTTTGTAATATTTGTTTTGCTGCTTCCTTACTGCAGGGTAAAAAGTCATCACCTGGTCGGCTCTGTCTACACCAGCCATCGTGCAGTTATAATCCACCACGACCTGAGGCTTCTGAATGTCTTTAACTCCTCTTGTCCTAGCGGTGACTGTTAAGGTGTCATGCACTGTGATCAGATGACAGACATCCTTTTTTGTCATGCCAGCGAAGAGCCAGCATTTTACCCTTTTGCCCAGCAACAATGTCCCCAGTTTTTAGTTTGTTTGGCAAAGGTTGATGGCATTTCCCACCCGTTAGGCCTAACGGTGCCGTAGGCATCAGTCTAGTTTCTTATGAGAAACTCAAAAAGTTCAGGGGAACTGTAAAAGTTGTCGGTGGTAACACAATGGCCTTTGTTCAGTAAAGGCTCAACCAGTGAAAGTACAGCAGATGTCGCCACTCTGTAGTTGCTGAACCTGGGGTTGAACTTAGTGCCTTTACAGTATAGTGTTCCAGATGTAACCAGTTGCCGACTCACATAGCATGTATGATGTTATGCCAAAGCAGGCCCACTTGGATGCTATATACTGTATCGAACTCAGCCTCCCCTTATAGGCCATCAGACTCTCGTCTACGCTTATGTCCCTCTGTGGTACATAAGTGCTCCAGGAGTTGTCAACCACCATCTGATACCCTTCCCAGATTTTTTGAAGTTTTTGCACAGGGTTGGTGGACTCCTCGAAGGTGTTGTGTTTGGTGAAGTGCAAAAACCTTATAATCAAACTGAAGCTATATTCAGCCCATGGGTGTAGCAATCACCTCTGCGACCCCTGCCCTCACAGGGGGGCCCAGAGGCTTTGGAGGCCACTCCTTCCCCTCTCCCCAACCATAAGTGCAACCAAAAAAACCTCCCCGTTTGCTCACAAAACCATGTGCACTTTTTTCCTGCTTCCAAACAATGCTTTACAGCAGGAAACTCTCTGCTACCATTCTCTGGCTTTCAATCACGTGATCCGCATGGGATTTGAGGAGCAAGGGGGCCCATTCTATAATTTTTGCTAGGGGGCCCTATTAAGTCTAGTTACGTCCCTGATTCGGACATCACTGTTGCACAAAAAAGGGGTAGCAATAGCTTCATTGGAAGCCCAATACCATTTCTACAGGGTCTTTCCCACCAACCCCAGCAGTATAATTAGGACAAAAAAGAGCCAAATATCCTGTTTGGTGATAGGCTCCCATGTCCTGCTCCTGGAAAAGTGCCCTTGTGGAGCAGCCAGTTGTTGGGTGGCATAGCGGTTTGTCTCCTCCACTATTTTATTATTGACCGCGTCAGTAAAAAAAAGAGCTGCAGGTAGGCCAGGATGTTTTGTCCGCAGTCTACCTTCAGGCCAGGCTCCCCAGTAAAAGGGAAACGTGGGGGCGGTGGTGGACCCTGACTGGTGTCAATGGGGCACCAAATGCGGACATTACTGACCTCGGTGGTGATGCTCTTGCTACCTGGGTCAGATGACAGGTGCGTCTCTGTCGCTCGAGTCTGCCAGTGACTGCAGATCGCTGTCCTCAAACTCCACCAGTGCCATAGCAGATGACAGGCAGGCAGAGGTCGGTGCAAGTGGCAGAGAGTAGTCAAAATCCAGGCAGAGGTCAGTACAGGCAGCAGGCAGAGCGTAGTCAAAATCCAGGCAACAGTAAGGCAATCAAAGTCCAGGCAAAAATAAGTGCAGGCAGCAAGCAGAGAATAGTCAAAATCTGGGCAAAAATTGGTAGCAGGCAGAATAGTAATCAGATCAGCAGATCACACAAGCACTTAGCTCAGACACAGCTGGGAAACAAATGGTTACATTGCATTGGATACAAATACATTTATACCCTTGCATCCAAAACAATGCATAATTGGGCCAATCACCTTTAAAGAGAATCTGTATTGTTAAAATCGCACAAAAGTAAACATACCAGTGCGTTAGGGGGCATCTCCTATTACCCTCTGTCACAATTTCGCTGCTCCCCGCCGCATTAAAAGTGGTTAAAAACAGTTTTTAACCACTTCCGGATACCGGGTGGTTTTGCTGATCGGTGCTGCGTGGGCTCTCCAGCTCGCAGCACCGATCAGCTAGCAGCCAGGCCGATCAGACTTCCCCCCTTTTTTCCCCACTAGGGGGATGTCCTGCTGGGGGGGTCTGATCGCCGCCGGCTGCTTGCGCTTGCGGGGCTCTCTTCAAAGCCCCCCTCCGCAGCGCTTCCTGGCCGCCTTCCCCTTCCCTCCCTCTACCTCCCCCTGTGAGCGGCGCAGGACGGAATTCCGTCCTGCGCCGGATAGGATAGGCTTCAGCCTATCAGGTGCCGGCGGTCCCCGGCCAATCAGAGGCCGGGGATTGCCGATCTCCGCCACGGCGCTGTTGCGCAGCAGCGCCGTATACATGTAAACACCGGGGAAGATCTTCCCCGTGTGTTTACATTTACCCTGCGAGCCACGATCGGAGGCTCGCAGGGTGTTCACGGAGACACCCTCCGTGAACTGACATGGAACGGCCGCTCATACGAGCGGCCGTTTCCATGCAATCCACTTCAGGATTCAGGGGCGTAGTTAAGCGTACGCCGAATCCGGAAGTGGTTAAAAGTTTGTTTATAAACAAACAAAATGGCCACCAAAACAGGAAGTAGGTTGATGTACAGCATGTCCACACATAGAAAATACATTCATACACAAGCAGGCTGTATACACCCTTCCTTTTGAATCTCAAGAGATAGTTTATTTCCCCCTGCAGCTATCTTCCACTGAAGTGTCAGGCTGTTTCTTCCTGCAGAGTGCAGACAGCTCTGCCTGTATGTAATTCCTCAGTATGTGAAAGCCCAGCCAGCTCAGCGGAGGATTTATCCAGCTTGTAAAAGATAAGAGAGAAGAGAGAAGCTGCCCTAATCTAAATAATACACAGGCAGTGTGCATAGAGAGGCCTGGAAGGGGGAGTTCATAGCAGAACCACAACACTGAAGAACTTGGCAGCCTTCCAGACACAGGCTGACAAGTCTGACAAGAGAGAGATAAATTGATTTATTACAGAAATGGTAATAGTAGAACGTGCTGCAGTAAGCCAGAACACATTAGAATAGCTTTTGGAACTTGTAGGATGATAAAAAACAGGATGCAATTTTTGTTACGGAGTCTCTCACTTCATTTCCCTCACCTCCCCCATGACGTCACGCTGCTCTGCCATCCTGATTGGCATCCAGGAACCAGATCAGAGGTAAAGGGGATCCCGGTGACTGGGGAGAGAAGCCTGGAGTCCCGCTAGCCAGCGCTGATCGCGCAAGGGACTCAGGCAACCAGTTGGAGCAGCAGTTTAAGGCTTACCACTTTCAGCTCCTGAGTCCTTGCCCGAGCTCTGCTCGGGAATACCGCCAGGGGAGTTAAAGTAAAATACTTGTTTGCTTCCCGATATACAGACATATATGTACATATAGCCAAGAGTCTGTATAGACGTATATCTTTATGCCCTCTCTTTATTACCTTTAACCCTTAGGCCCCTTTGGCAGTGGGGCATTGCCATGTGACTCTACAGAGGCATCTTAATGCAGAAAGTCGCACCAAAATAGTAAGAGTTCAAACTCAATTATGTAAAGGGAGAAAATCTACAACATAGTCTAAGCCATGGACTATGTTGTTTTTTAATATAGAATATTTATTGAACAATCTCAAACTGACGTAGCTGTAGTGACCATGGGTGTCCTGCTTCTCCCCTTCTGCAGAGAAGAGCAATGGAGCAGTTTAATATTAACCTCACTGACGGGAACCCCGAGTCAGGCTCAGAGGCAGAGCATAGCTCGCAGCGGGCGTTTTCACTCACCTTCCCTGGGGATCCAGACACCGGCAGCCATTCTTCTTCCTGTCCTCTAAGGCTCTGCATCCCCCTGGTGAGATCTTACTATAGGGTTACAGTGCCACCCAGAGTAGGGAGGGAGACCTGCAGCGTTGGATCCCAGAGAGGTGAGCAAGTCCAGGGGCTGCCGCAGGCTTTCTGGAGGCATGAATGTTTTGCGGTTTTAGGGTCGAAAGCATGCAAAAAATCTGGAAATAATCATACCGCCAAGGAGGTTAACCTGCTCCAGTACTGCTTTGAGTCTCCTCTGACAGCCACATGCTTTATGCTGCATTTCTCTGGCTCCTGAGGCATGCCATGTGATTGGGAGAGGGAAGTATGGAAACAGAGAGCATGGGTCTGCCAGGAAGACCAGAAGAGCTAACATCGCTGGAGCAGTCTAAAATTACACTGCCCCGCTTCACTACTATATGAGGAAGGGGTGTGTGTACCTTTTACCAGTTACCGGGGGGGGGGGGGGGGGGGGGGATCTTGGGTCCAAAGAGGGGTGCCTGGAGGGCCGGTTCTGTCATGAAGCAAGGTGAAACACTTGCATCACTGCGCAGAGTTTATGGGGAAGCATGTTTGTACTGCGAGCGAGGTGAAGAGGTCATCATTGGGGAAAAGCAGCTTGTTGTGCTGTGTTAAATGATTCAGCTTAAATTGTCAGATGCTGTGCGGTCATTCCAAATTGGAAAGGGGGAGTGCATCCTCACAAGTTTGCCTCAGGCAGCAAAAATGCTATGCTTATTTTCCTGGGGGGAAGGGGGGGGGGGGAGGTCTCGTTGTTTTTTGATGCACTCTGGCTCAAACTGTCAATGTGTCAATCAGAAACACAGTCACCGGTGTGCTCCTCTGGAAGGGAAGGCATCTTTCGTGCTTACGCCCCTGATGAGTCACGCGGTGTGACGAAACGCGTCAGTGTGACTGCCAGGAACTATTGTATACACGCTGCGCCGGCATGAGGAGACGAGCGGGGATAAGAGGCGGCACGGGATCTTCTGTACGAGCCTGACCGGAAGGCACTGGGGAGAGCCCGTTCCAAATTACTCTACACGCTGTTCTAACTGGAGGAACTTGTGCATTTTTATAATAAATAGTACTTTTAATCTACGGAGCTGTACTATGTGGGTTTCTCTCATCCTGTGAGGTATACATGACGCTGTGAGCCAGTGGATGCCTAATCGGGAGAAGGAGGGAAGCGGCAAGCGCACAGTCGGTGCAGGACACTTGATGAGCGTTTAAAGAGACACTGAAGCGGAAAAAAAAATATGATATAATTAATTGGTTGTGTACTATGAATAATTACTAGAAGATTAGCAGCAAAGAAAATATTCTCATATTTTTATTTTTAGGTATATAGTGTTTTTTCTAACATTGCATCATTCTATAATATGTGCAGATTACACAACACTCAGCATTCAAAATGATTCTTTCAGAGCAGTCTGAGAACTAATGACCTCTCCTCTGGCAGAGAAAAAGACATTTGTTTACTTACAGTTGAGATAATAAAAGTCAGATAACAGCCCTCTCCACGACTTTGAAAGTCGTAGAGATTAATGGCTTTTTCGTATAGAGATAACAGCTGGAGTTTCTTAACTCTTCCTGTACTGGAAACAATTAGACTGATGTATCTGATCTTAATGTTTTATTTCTTAGCTGTACTACACATACAGATCATAATATCATAATTTTTTTTTTCGCTTCAGTGTCTCTTTAATGACCAATCTAGCAGTGGTCAATTGGACCATATGAGACGTTATCTGTTGGCTGCATTTACATTGTGGAGCGCTACCTACTACACTGAGAATCTTTCGTGCTTACAATGAGGGACATTGGAAGCTCTCAAGGGCCACAATAGATGGCAAGAAAGGTTGCATTCTGCCCGGGTGCCCTGTGTTTGACACCTGTGCTTTAGGCTAAGTGCAGAAAAGCAAGCGTTGCGGAGAACAATATGTAGAAGCTTTCCAGAGGCGCCAATAGAATAACAAACAAAGGAAGGACTGTGGCATCAACAGTCAAACAACAATTTATTTAACATAAAACATGACATGAAACGCAGCCTTTCATGCTGTGTCATATGTCAGTGCTGTCCAACTTCATGGGCATGGAGGGCCATTTTTTTTTCAGACCCCATGGTGGAGGGCCGAAGGTTCTTGCTAGAGCCGCTGCCCCCCCCCCCCCCCCCCCCCCCCCCCCCCCGGAAAAAATGCAATTAAAGGATAATTAGATTGGCAGCACTTTTCACAAAATGCAATTTAAAATAATGGTGAAGTTGTGTGGCGCGCATAGCGCGCCAGAAAACACGAGGGTTCCATTGAGCGGCGCGCGAAAAATGGGTGTGGCCATGGACCAGAATGCGGGCGTGGCCACGGGTGGAGACAAATTTACATGAACTTAGCAATGTGGGACATTAGATTAGGATAGTGGTGGTGAACCTTTTGGAGGCCGAGTGTCCAAACTGCAACCCAAAAGTCACTTATCGCAAAGTGGCAACAGCAATTTAAACTACATACAAACGTTTTAACTCATACATGAACATTATGGAAAATCCAAGTTGAAAATAAACTGTGAAGATAAACAATTTCATCCATCCTACTCCTGAAAAATGTGGGTTTTTTTTTAGAACCTCCCAGTTTTATTTTCCGTTTTAAAAAGCTAAAAAAGTAGGTTTAATGCTATTGTCTCATAATGACGATTCAGCTTTTCCATAGTCTCACAGTTCGCAATCATGTGACCCCCAACAAGACAAATTCAGCAATCATGAGGCCCCCAACAAATCATGAGGCCCCCAACAAGACAAATTCAGCAATCATGATGCCCCCAACAAGACAAATTTAGCAATCATGAGGCCCCCAAAAAATCATGAGGCCCCCAACAAGACACATTCAGCAATCTTGAGGCCCCCAACAAGACAAATTTAGCAATCGTGATGCCCCCAACAAATCATGAGGCCCCCAACAAGACAAATTCAGCAGTCATGAGGCACATAAATAGACAGCATTTCACATAAATAAGCAGAATGCCCCTTTAGTGACAGGTGCCCCCCACTTAGATAGTGACAGGTGCCCCCCACTTAGATAGTGACAGGTGCCCCCCAGCTAGATAGTGACAGGTGCCCCCCCAGTTAGATAGTGACAGGTGCCCCCCCAGTTAGATAGTGACAGGAGCCCCCCCAGTTAGATAGTGACAGGTGCCCCCCCAGTTAGATAGTGACAGGAGCCCCCCCAGTTAGATAGTGACAGGTGCCCCCCCAGTTAGATAGTGACAGGAGCCCCCCCAGTTAGATAGTGACAGGTGACCCCCCAGTTAGTGACAGGTGCCCCCCCAGTTAGATAGTGACAGGTGCCCCCCCAGTTAGATAGTGACAGGTGCCCCCCCCAGTTAGATAGTGACAGGAGCCCCCCCAGTTAGATAGTGACAGGTGCCCCCCAGTTAGATAGTGACAGGAGCCCCCCCAGTTAGTGACAGGAGCCCCCCCCAGTTAGTGACAGGTGCCCCCCCAGTTAGATAGTGACAGGTGACCCCCCAGTTAGTGACAGGTGCCCCCCCAGTTAGATAGTGACAGGTGCCCCCCCAGTTAGATAGTGACAGGTGCCCCCCCAGTTAGATAGTGACAGGAGCCCCCCCAGTTAGTGACAGGAGCCCCCCCAGTTAGATAGTGACAGGAGCCCCCCCAGTTAGTTAGTGACAGGTGCCCCCCCAGTTAGATAGTGACAGGAGCCCCCCCAGTTAGATAGTGACAGGTGCCCCCCCAGTTAGATAGTGACAGGAGCCCCCCCAGCTAGTGACAGGTGCCCCCACCAGTAGCGAGCCCGTTACCTCTGGGGCTGGCCTCTCCTGTGTCCCCGCTGGCCTCTCCGGTGTCCCCGCTGGCCTCTCCGGTGTCCCCGCTGACGATGCCGCTGCCTCTCCTATGTCCCCCTGCTGCCGCTGCCTCTCCTATGTCCCCCCGCTGCCGCTGCCTCACAGATCAGACCTCACAGATCGCGGCGACTGAAGCAAGCAGAGCGCGCGCATGACACCCGCGCGGCAGAACGTCACATGCGGTAGTGACTAATGATTCACTTCCGCATGTGACGTACTCCGTGCGGGTACCATGCGCCCTCTGTTTACATCAGTCGCCGCGATCTGTGAGGTCTGATCTGTGAGGCAGCGGCAGCGGGGGGACATAGGAGAGGCAGCGGCAGCAGGGGGACATAGGAGAGGCCAGCGGGGACACCGGAGAGGCCAGCGGGGACACAATAAGAGGGAGCAGGCATGGCGCCCATAGCGCAAGCCATGCCTGCATCCCAGGGAGACGAGCGGGCCGCAGCAGGTGGCCTGGCGGGCCGGATGCGGCCCGCGGGCCGCCAGTTGGACAGCACTGTCATATGTGAACCCAGCCTCACTGTAAGCGACATAAAGGTCGCATAATATTCTGTTTTTACAGGAAACGAAACGCAGCTGTCACCGTGACCACAGCCTTTCTCTAAACTAACCCTGACCAAGGGCATAACTCGAGGGGTGCAGCCCCTGCTATCACAGGGGGTCCCAGAGCTGTGGGGGGCCCCCAACTACTAACCTTTCCTCCCTCCGATACAGGGCACCATGCTTCAGATCAGGTGTTTTTATGGCTACACTTGTTATGGGTGTGAAGATCAACACTTATCTTATGATCCTTGCGAGATGGGCCCCCAGGCTGTGATGGGCACCAAGGGAAGGTAAGAGAAGGACTTGGAAAAGACTTACTACTGCCATGGCCGAGAATTGTGTAGTCAGATCAATGTGGGTACAGCGGCCGCAGGAGGATCGCTAGAGATCCAACATGTCAGATCTTTAGCGAGGCCCGAGAACCGCACAGCACCATTGTTTTCACCACTTCCCCACCCACGCGGTCCGCGGCACGTGCTCATTGTTCTTCCCAGTGTCGGACTGGGAGCTGGAGAAGCTGTGGAAATCCACTTGCTGGCCAAACAGCAGTAATCAGGTGTTGCTGCTCACAGTGAAGACTTGCTGCAGGTTTCTATTGGGAGTGATAATAACATAGGCTACTGCTGCTTGGCCAGCAGTTGGATTTCCTCAGTTTTTCCACCTCCCAGTCTGACACTGGTCCTTCCGTCCCTGTATAGTAAAACACGCGTCGTCAGCCAGAGGCGTATGTACAACATCGTATGTGCTTGGTCACCCTGCAAGGAACGGGACCCTATCCCTTGGGCAACAGAGATCCAGCAGCCCTTGCCAGGTGATTGGTAGTTGAGAACGTAGCTTATTTCTCTCAATTTAGTGGTTGAGACCAAATTCGAAGTGAGCTGGAAGTACCCAAGAGTCCCCTCAACTTGACTAGGTCCCAGAACCAGGTCTGGTCCACCCATGAAGCCAAGTGAGGCGACTTCCTCAGGCGGCAGAAGTAGGTAGTGAAGAGAGTGCCTGGCCAACCTATCCTGGGGGCAACTGTACCTGGCTAACCTATTCTGTGGGCAACTGTACCTGGCTAACCTATACTGGGAGCAACTGTACCTGGCTCACCTATACTTGGGGCAACCGTACCAAGCTACCAATACTGGGGATACCTCTAACTTGGCTAACTACCAATACTGACGGTGTTTTTGGGTAGGCTCACCGCAGGTATAACATGTGGTGCAAATTGTTGGGTGCTGGGCGATCATTTCAATTGGGGGGTGGAAGAGTTTGGCATCCTCACAAGAAGTTTGCCTCAAGCAGCAAAATGTCTAGAAACAGCCCTGCCCATAACTGTCAGCATTAGTAGGCAGGGTGACACTGGACTTCCACAATATCATCATAATACAACAGTAATATATATAACACTTTCCTATTGTTCTGTATAAAGAAACCGAGGAGTGCAGTTCTGGGGCAGCTTCCCTGGCACAGCTGACACCGGTCAGCCACCCGGACAGAGTCAGAGCCCCATCTCAGTCTCCATTGCTCAGGGCACCGCCAGGGCTCCGGTCTCCATTGTGCATGATGGAGTCCTGGCAGCGGGCACAGCTGTGCGCGCGCACGTGTAGGGGACGCGCCGCTGCTCAGATGGGGGATCAGGAGGAGGAAGGTGCAGAGCGGATGGATCCCGCCGTGTCCTCTCCAGCCAGCGCCCGCTAGAGGAGGAGGGGGGGCGGGTGAGTGCGGGGAGGAGAGCGGGGGAGGACGGGAAACCATGGCGGAAGCCCACCATACCTGCATGGAGGGAGGGGGAGGCGCGTGTGCCCGGCTATACCAGGCCTCCATCACCAGCCTGGACTAACCTCCTGCCTGCCAGAGTATTCTGCAGCACTGGGCACCATGGCAGCCTGGGCTGGGCACACGTCACACCCTGTGCTGTCTGTCATATCCAGATACATTGCTTACATGTGTGGTTGCAGCTGCTCCATTCACACTTGCCTATAAGGGCCCTTTTCCACTAGCAATCACAATCGCTAATCACAAACGCCAGTGATTGCGTTTTTTCATTCATTTTACGCAATTGCGAATTTATATATGCAATGCATTTATCGCTCCAGAAAGCGATTGCGCTTTGGGAAAAAATGGAATTACAGTAGTGGAAAATACTTACCGTGTTTCCTATGTTAAAGTAGCAACCCTAGCCATTAAAAAATCGCTTGCGTATTGTGATTGCCGATCGCAATCGTCTGCAGTGGGAAAGGGCCCTTACCTATAAGGGCCCGTTTCCACTAGCGCGGAAACCGGGCCAAATTCGGAGAGTTTCCCTGCAGGCAAATCGGGCTGGGAAACTCTCCCTTAGTCAACTATGGCACCGATGGCCGAATCGCTTACCATAGCGATTCGGCCGACACTGGCCACAGTTTTCGCGCGGGAGGCTGCGAATCCCATAGCAGTGCATGGCACGGCTCATGGGATTCGTCTGCTGTCCAGCAGAGCCGGAAGTGCCACCGCGCGTCTCGCAGCCACGCACGGTGGCTAGTGGAAATGGGCCCTAATTGTTCTGGATTTCCAGGAACTGCCCCTCATGATACATCCATGCCAGTATTGTGGGTCATAAGGGCCGATTTATGAAGCTGGCGATCATGTGGTCACCAGAAAATGTTGCCATTTCTGTAGGAATAACTGCGCTTCTCAAATCGCCGTGCTTATAATTGTGGCTATCGTGATTGGGAGTTATGTGGCATCGCAGGTGTCTAAAGGTGGCCAGTACCAGTCCAAATACTAGGGAAAAATCGTTAGAGTGATCAGATAATTATGATCGGATTAGTTGTAAACAATCGCGCGTTTGGATTTTCGTGGACCCAGAATTTGGATTTTCTCGTGGGTTGTGATAGAAAGCAATGATGTTTGTTGATGGCGTATTAAACAACATATTACGATATTTCACTTCCGATCAGAATTATTTGATTGCTTGAACGATTTTTCTCTAGAAATTGGATAGTTAGTGGCCACCTTAATGGCCCAATTTTTAGCAAAGAATCTGTAGAGCGACCAGTGTAAAGGAAATACATTTCTTAATACATTGACACCTTCAACGAACCAATTTGTGCTTCCTATCCATTACTACCGGTTAGAAAAAATATTTTGGCTGATCAACAAAATTACCGCTGAACAATTATTTTTAGAATAGTTTGCAGTCGATTGAGGCACGAACGGACTTTATTTTCTGCCAATCCAATTACAATTATCTGATCGCGCGAACAATTCTTCACTATAAATTGGACTGATAAGGTGGCCATACATCAGGTGACTTGGCGGCCGATCGACCATCCGATTCGATTATTATAATCAAATAGGATAAAAATCGGTGCCGCCAAGAGCATAGCTGATCGGGTTGAAGTTGGTGGCCTGTATTGATCGGACATGCTACAAGCTGTAGGGCTGACGTGCTCGATCGGGTGCGCGTTGGTAACAGTGCTTGATACCGGGACAAACGCGACAGAACCCCTGACGCAGTCCGCCCTAGTGTAAAATGTGCCCCCTGTGCGTGCATACTTTACCTGTCAGTGCCCGCCACTGGCTCTGTGCTCCGAACTCTGTCCACCTACACGCGCCCAAGTTATGTCGGCAACCATTTGGGGCACGTGTATATGGGTGAAGGTCGGAGACAGCAGCAGACACCGACAGGTAAAGTATGCATGCATGTATGTGCGACATTCGGCAGGTTGGCTTTTTATAGATCACCAAATAGTGTTTTCCACTTTAAAAGTGGATCCTCGGTTTGTGTTTGGCAAATTGTCCCTATGGTACCGAAGCTGTAATAGCAAACCTGTACTATCCAAAAATAAAAGTTAGAGAGGTTTCCCATCTCTTCCTCGACCCCACTACTGCAGGGACACGCTAAACCAGGCATGGCCAAAAGTTCTGTCTAGGGCCAATTGCGGCCCACCAAGCCTTTTCTGGTGTCCCCCAAAGCTCTCCACAGTTGTTAATTCCATGTGCCCTGTAGGTTATCAGCCACCACTATAGCAGTCACAGACACTGATTAGCAGCCACCACTGTGCCAGCAGCAGTAACAGCCACTGATTAGCAGCTGCCACTGTGTCAGCAGCAGTAGAAACCACTGATTAGCAGCTGCCAATGTGTCAGCAGCAGTAACAGCCACTGATTAGCAGCTGCCCCTGTGCCAGCAGCAGTAACAGCCACTGATTAGCAACTACCACTGTGCCAGCAGCAGTAACAGCCACTGATTAGCAGCTGCCAATGTGTCAGCAGCAGTAACAGCCACTGATTAGCAGCTGCCAATGTGTCAGCAGCAGTAACATCCACTGATTATCAGCTGCCACTGTGCAAGCAGCAGTAACAGCCACTGATTAGCAGCTACCACTGTGCCAGCAGCAGTGATTAGCAGCCGTGACTATGCCAGCAGCAGTGCCAGCCACTAATTAGCAACCGCCACTGTGCCTGCAGCAGTAACAGCTACTGATTAGCAGCCGCCACTGTGCCAGCAGCAGTAACAGGCACTAGTTAGCAGCTACCCATGTCAGCAGCAGTAACAGCCATTGATTAGCAGCTGCCACTGTGCCAGCAGCAGTAACAGCCACTGATTAGCATCCACCATTATGCCAGCAGAATTAACAGCCACTGATTAGCAGCAGCCACTAGACCAGCAGCAGTAACAGCCACTGATTAGCAGCAGCCACTAGACCAGCAGAAGTAACAGCCACTGATTAGCAGTAGCCACTAGACCAGCAGCAGTAACAGCCACTGGTTAGCAGCTGCCACTGTGCTAATTTCTTTAATATGGCCACCTAGCTCTCTCAAGAATGGCGATAAGGCCTTTGGCCTAAAAAGTTTGGACACCCCTGCACTAAGCATATATAATAAAAGCTTGTCGGAACTGTCCTCATGGCCAGGCTTCCCTGTGTGTATGCGGGTGGCTGTACTGTGCATGCGCAAGTATGGCCTAAATAGTAAACCGAAGCAGTTCCTTCACAAGCAGCTTCATGCCACTGTGCAGGCAGGTCTGTACTCACGCATGCGCAGTACAGCCTCACTCATACATGAAGGAGAGCGCACTTACGACCTAGAAAAGAGGGTCCTGGCCATGGGTGGTGGTCTTGAGGTGGACGGGAAAGCCTTTGGACTCGCCAGAAGCTTCTCTCTACTTAGGTAAGTAACTTTTATTCTTGGATAGTACAAGTTTGCTTTAAAGGGACCTTGAGCAGTAGCTAGAATAAAAAATGTCACTTACCTTGGGCCTCCTCCAGCCCACCGTAGGCCGCGAGGTCCCCGGTGTCCTCCTGGCTCCTGTCCGTGTCCCTCCGGCGGCTCTCGTTACCCGCGACACCCGGGCTGTGTGTCGGGCGACTCTTCCTGGATCTTCACGCTCGTCGTCATCACGGCGGCTGACGTGACAGACGTAGCGTTAGAAAACCGGGCATGTGCAGACCTGTCACGCCGGCCGGCGTGATGACGCTTAGCGGCCAGCGTAATGACGACGAGCGTGAAGATCCAGGAAGAGTCGCTTGACACACAGCCCGGGTGTCGCGGGTAACGAGAACCGCCGGAGGGACACGGACAGGAGCCAGGAGGACTCCGGGGAACCTCGCGGCCTACAGTGGGCTGGAGGAGGCCCAAGGTAAGTGACATTTTTTATTCTAGCTACTGCTCAGGGTCCCTTTAAAGAGTAACTATCGGGCATAAAATCAAAAATCAAATCTTTATTTTTATCTGGTAAACAAGTATCAAAGATGCTAACCAGGCAATGCAAAAGTTAAAATCACTATTACTTTTCTTGTTGATTAATTATCAATCCCCAGTTCACCTGACTCTTATTTGGTATACAAAAAGGAAGGGCATGCAGGGTTGTCCTTTTTTGCTTCACTACTTCCCCTCAGACTTAACTAATGCCGCCTGTTTAGCTGAAGCCTCTTTCCCTCCTGTTTTCCCTCCCATACTTCTGTTCCTCTCTGATTGGCCAATATTTCTCATGCTGAGACAATGCACTTCCTATAGTGAAGGGTGGGCAAATCAGGCAGAGGAGAGTAAGGGAGGAAATGACATCAGGATTGGCTTCAAAACAGCCACAGTTAATATGGGAAATGCTAAGAAGGATTTTCTCCTTTTTTACTGTAGAAAAATCACTAAAATCAAAATGTGGACAGTGCAATACATATGTTATGTAAGTAGAGCAGGTATTTATCTACACTTTTTTTTTTTTCCAAGATAGTATGCATACCTCCCAACTTTTTGAGATGAGAAAGAGGGACACTTAAGCCACACCCTTGCCACACCCCTAACCACTCCCCCCCATGCCCTAAACACGCATACCATAAAGATTTCATAAGAAAAATATGTTGTTTTATAGTTCAAACCACACTGGTCCTTTCTATCTTGGTTCATTTTCCTTCATATTGACATTTTAAAATTAGTAATATATCAATTTAAAGGATGGGAATAAAGTTTAGAGTCAATCAAACACATTTTTTAGTACATAAATATGTATAATTACGTAGAAAGAGGGACAAAATCCTGAAAGAGGGACAATTGAGGAGGAAAGAGGGACAGGGCTCCCAAAGAGGGACTGTCCCTCCAAAAGAGGGACAGTTGGGAGCTATGATAATATTGCTGACAGCTCCTCTTTAAAGAAAAACTGTAAGGAAAAAAGTGCACCTGGGGATACTCGGGAGGGGGAAGCCTCTAAATCCTAATGAGGCTTCCACCGTCTCCCTCCGCCAACCCAATCCAGCACAGGCTCTCCAAATGTATGTAAACAATAACAGTGTTTGCTGCTGCGCACAAGCACACTAGTGGCTTCCCGAGCCAGTCGCTAGTGCGCATGCCGACAAGTGCCAACAAGGGGATTTTCAGCAGTCTCAGCGCAGACAATGAAATCTCAATCTGTTAGTTGTTGGATTACCACTTATTTATTAATAGGCCTCATACTTTTTAAGAGTTGCTTAGTGCTTATTTATGTCTTTAAAATGGAACTAAACTCAGAACTTCATATCTGCTCTAAAAGATTTTGCACAGCATGATTACTTTTATGGGAGAAAATTCTTCATTACCATTTATGAAAATCCTAAAAAAAAAGTCTGACGTTTTAAAGAAAGTCTGAAGCGGATTTAAAAAAAATAAAAAGATACTTACCTAAGGAGCGGGAAGGCTCTGGCTCCTATAGAGCATTCCTGTTCTCCCCCCGGTGTCTGCGCTTCCCTGCTCTCAGCCTTCAGCAGTCTTTGAAAGCACTAGGCTTCCGAAGATGGGCTGCCCCGTACTGCACATGCCCCGTTGGTGGGGCTTCCGAAGATTGCCAAAGTCAATGCCTGAAAAGCTGGACGCATCCGAACTGGAGATAATGTTATCTTGTGTTTAACCTCTTACGCCGATTGGCGTAAACTGGTTGTCTGAGGGTTTCCATGGAAACGGCAGCTCGTTCGAGCAGCCTTTCCATGTCAGCCCCCGATCGCGGCTTGCCGGCAAAATGTAAACACGCGGGGAAGAAATCCCCGCTGTTTACATCATACGGCGCTGCTGCGCAGCAGCGCCGTGACGTAGATCGGCGATCCCCGGCCTCTGATTGGCTGGGGATTGCCGGCATCTGATAGGCAGAAGCCTATCCTATCAGGCGCAGGACGGATATCCGTCCTGCGCCACTCAGAGGGGAGAGGGAGGGAGCGGGCGAGAGGGCGGAGAACGCTGCGGAGGGGGGCTTTGAAGAGCCCCCCCCGCTAAGCAAATGCAGCCGGCGGCGATCAGACCCCCCCAGCAGGACATCCCCATAGTGGGGAAAAAAGGGGGGTAGTCTGATCGCCCTGCTGCACTCCTGATCGGTGCTGCGGGCTGTAGAGCCCACGCAGCACTGATCACTGAAAAAATCCCTGGTCGTCAAGTGGTTAATTGTATCAAGTGAGGAATGTAAACAAACACTTCTCTGACACTGCAGACTCTCCTGAACACAGACAGTCAGAAAGTATTTCTGCTTATATTTCAATATGAAAAAAAAAAAACAGTTATGAATAAAATGCAAAGGCAGCTCTCAGAGCAAAACATTGTACTTTGGGAACTTGTAACTTCTAAATGAATATTTATACTTATGCACAAAAGCACATATGATAATCGCATGGCATATAAAAAGTAGTAAAACATGTTTTTAATGAATTTTTTGTCAGGGTTTTATACCGCTTTAAGAAGGCAAATCACACCAAGCATGGCTGGGACTGGAATCTGTTCAGAATGATAGAAATATAGCTTAAAATAGTGTAAATAACTCATCAGCTGCAGGTGTGTGTGTGTGTGTGTGTGTGTGTGTGTGTGTGTGTGTAAGAGAGAGAGGAGAGAGAGAGTGTGTGTGAGTGTGTGTGTGTGTGTGTGTAAGAGAGAGAGGAGAGAGAGAGTGTGTGTGAGTGTGTGTATAGTGTGTGTGTGTGTAAGAGAGAGAGGAGAGAGAGAGTGTGTGTGAGTGTGTATAGTGTGTGTGTGTGTGTGTGTGTAAGAGAGAGAGGAGAGAGAGTGTGTGTATAGTGTGTGTAAGAGAGAGAGGAGAGAGAGTGTGTGTGTATAGTGTGTGTAAGAGAGAGAGGAGAGTGTGTGTGTGTGTGTGTATAGTGTGTGTAAGAGAGAGAGGAGAGAGAGTGTGTGTGTGTGTATAGTGTGTGTGTAAGAGAGAGAGTGTGTGTGTGTGTGTGTATAGTGTGTGTGTAAGAGAGAGAGAGTGTGTGTGAGTGTGTATAGTGTGTGTAAGAGAGAGAGGAGAGAGAGTGTGAGTGCGTGTGTGTGTGTGTGTCTCTGCCTGGCAGTGTAAAGAAAGTTTACAACCGAGAAGAGTTCATTTTGAATGGGGATGGGGAAGCATTCAAGTAAGGAAGAAATACAGGTCCTTTTCTTCAGATCCTTCTCTGTTTCTAAAAAAATCCCTCTGTTGTTCACATGTGATCTGTGAGAAAGCAGTATGTGTGTAAGCAGGGCAAGAACAAATAGTAAATCATTTGTCTGTGAATAGTGACAGAGAAGTGAAACCTATCTACATGGTACAGCTTTGCCCCCCCACTCACACACACGTTGTTACAAAAGTTTTTATAAACAAAGCATTTTTTTCCCACACAGGCTGTGATGAGAGAACTCTGAAAAACTTTCTATTGTTGCTGGCTAACAGCTCTATAGGTATGTGGGGTTTTGTAACGATTGTGGAATTATCTCCGTGGTCAGCGCACAAGATGTGCGCTGACACTGCGGAAGTCCTCCACAAGCGTATAAAACGACAGAATCCAGCTTTGGTGCAATGCACCTGTAGAGAGAAAGTGAGCACAGAGACAGAATGTATGTGTGTCCACCAATCTAGTCGCCACCCGACGACGGTGAACACACAACAGCGGAAACGAAGTGGGAACGCAATCACAAGAGTGGCGATTGCCAATAGTGACACAAGACCGAGTAAGACAGAGCACAAGTGTAGCAAGAAAGACACAGCAAATAACAATAATCAGAACGCCAAGGAAAATAACAAACGCACTCGCTAAGCGCGGTCGCCATGCGAAAAGCACGCTAATGGCGCGGTCTCCGCACGAAAAGCGCAACAGAGACAAAACACGCCAACCCTAACTAACGAACACGAAAATGAATAGAGAACGCGAACGCTTGCTAAACGGTTACCTCACTGAGCCTACAGCAAGCGTTCGTTCCAGACAAGACAGACAGAAGGAGTAGCCAGTAGCAACCGCAGCTCTACTCTACACTCCCAGACAGAGTACAGAAGGAACCACCGCCACTACCGCTAGGGCGGATGCGATACAGACAGACAGACAGATGGAGCAACCAGTAGCAACCGCTGCTCTGGCTTGCACCCCTAAGACAGAGTACAGAAGGAACCATCGCCACTACTGCTAGGGCGAATGCGATCCCAACAGATAGAACGATTTCCTGTCGACCGCCGCTGGCGACAAGACAATCGCAACAGATAGACAGTACAAGGCAAAACAGATAATACAAAGTGACTACGCTAGAAGGAATGCCTAGTGCAGTCCCAAGGAATTACACTAAGATAATCTTAGCAAACGATTAGCAGAGGCTGAGACTCCAGGTAAGTTAGCAGGAACAAACCATCATGACCAGCAGGGAATTCTGGGAAGAAATGGTATTTATACTGCAAGCCATCAAGGGAAGTAGCTAAGCAATTTGCATGATAAGTGGATGCAAATTCCTCACCAGCAGAGCAACTCTGAAACTTGCAGAGTGAAGACAGGTCTCTTTTCCAGAGACCTGCAGCACTCAGACCTAAACAATGGTCAAACAGCTGTCTGCCTACGCAGACAGCAGTGCGGATCACTATAGGTTTACAAAAGGACAGTTTCTTTAATAGTGGTTCTTTAAAGTAGAACTGTAGTGAAAATAACATAATGAATACAATTACTTATTTTTACAATATTCATTTATAGATTATTTAGTCAGTGTTGCTCATTGTAAAATCTTAACTCTGCCTGATTTACATTCTGAAATTTATCACTGGTGGTGACCTTTTTATTTCTGCCAGGTAATCTCTACGAAATGTTTGTTACTGAGAGTTCTGTGCACAGAGGGAGATACTGCTTGCCTGGCAGTTGGAAGGTACCTTGGGAGGGGAAATGTCACCTCTGCCCAGAACTCTCCCAGACGTTTGAGTTTGAGGGACTCTGTTCAAAATGTTAAGCCTTATTTCTTATATCCTATAAGTTCCTATACCTGTTCTAATGTGTTCTGGATTACTGCAGCCTTTTCTAGTTGCACTGTCTCTGTAATATGTCTAATCTTCTTTTCTTTATCAAGCTTAGTCAACCCAGGGAGGAATGGGCTGCTTCTGTTGTAATGAATACACGTTATGCACGCCCCCTTCACGCCCTCTCTAGGCTCACTCCTGTGTGCTTTTTTTTATTCCTCACAGACAGCGTCTCTGGTCTCAGTTTCAGCTTGTCTGCGATGCAATTTGTTAGGCTGAGGGGGGAGGGAGCTGCCTGTCACATGCTAAGAAACTGTGAGAATCCCAGACTGGGGTGCAGATAATTCTCTATGTAATAAAAACTTGTGTGTGCGCGCGCGCACACACACACACACACACACACACACACACACACACACACACACACACACACACACACACACACACACACACACACACACACACACACACACACACACACACACACACACACACACACACACACACACACACACACACACCCCCCCCCCTAAAGGATTATTAGGTACTCCTGTTCAATTTCTCATTAATGCAATTATCTAATCAACCATCACATGGCAGTTGCTTCAATGTATTTAGGGGTGTGGTCCTTGTCAAGGCAATCTCCTGAACTCCAAACTGAATGTCAGAATGGGAAAGAAAGGTGATTTAAGCAATTTTGAGTGTGGCATGGTTGTTGGTGCCAGACGGGCCGGTCTGAATATTTCACAATCTGCTCAGTTACTAGGATTTTCACGCACAACCATTTCTAGGGTCTACAATGAATGGTGTGAAAAGAGAAAAACATCCAGTATGCGGTAGTCCTGTGGGCAAAAATGACTTGTTGATGCTAGAGATCAGAGGAGAATAGGCCGACTGATTCAAGCTGATAAAAGAGCAACGTTGACTGAAATAACCACTGGTTACAACTGACGTATGCAGCAAAGCATTTGTGAAGCCACAATACGCACAACCTTGAGGCGTATGGGCTACAACAGCAGAAGACCCCACCGGGTACCACTCATCTGCACTACAAATAGGAAAAAGAGGCTACAATTTTCACAAGCTCACCAAAATTGGACAGTTAAGGACTGGAAAAAATGTTGCCTGGTTTGATGAGACTCGATGAGTCAGAATTTGGCATAAACAGAATGAGAACATGGGTCCATCACACTTTGTTACCACTTTGCAGGCTGGTGGTGTAATGGTGGGGATGTTTTCTTGGCACACTTTAGGCCCCTTAGTGCCAATTGGGCATCATTTAAATGCCACGGGCTACCTGAGCATGGTTTCTGACCATGTTCATCTCTTCATGACCACCATGTACCCATTCTCTGATTACTACTTCCAGCAGGATAAAGCACCGTGTCACAAAGCTTGAATCATTTCAAATTAGTTTCTTGAACATGACAATGAGTTCACTGTACTAAAATGGCCCCCACAGTCACCAGATCTCAACCCAATAGAGCATGTTTGGGATGTGATGGAACGGGAGCTTCGTGCCCTGGATGTGCATCCCAGAAATCTCCATCAACTGCAAGATGCTATCCTATCAATATGGGCCAACATTTCTAAAGAATGCTTTCAGCACCTTGTTGAATCAATGCCACGTAGAATTAAGGCAGTTCTGATGGCGAAAAGGGGTCAAACACACTATTAGTACGATGTTCCTAATAATCCTTTAGGTGAACACACACACTCTCTCTCTCTCTCTCTTTCTCTCTCTCCTCTCCCCCCCCCCCCCCCCCACAGTAACTCGATTGATATGTTTGTTATTGTACAAATCGGACAGTACAGATTCTCTTTAAAAGGCACCTGAACTCTTGCAAAGGACAAATGGAAAACGGAGAGAAATGCACCCTGTATGTTTTTAGAGGGTTTAGCCTGTCTAAGGGCTGGTGCACACCGAGCGGCTTTTTGGGCGTTTTCAGATCCGCTTGCGGCTGCGGATCTGCTTGGTCAATGTATCTCAATGGGGTGGTGCACACCAGAGCGGCAGGCGTTTTGCAGAAACGAAAAATGCCTGGGTGAGGCATTTTTTGGATTGCGGATGCGTTTCTGCCTCAATGTTAAGTATAGGAAAAACGCAAACCGCTCTGAAAAACGGCACTTCAGAGCGGTTTTGCAGGCGTTTTTGTTACAGAAGCTGTTCAGTAACAGCTTTACTGTAACAATATATGAAATCTACTATACTGAAAACCGCAGCAGCAATCCGCAAAACGCTAGCAAAACGCCATAGAAAAATAAAAAAAAGCGTTTAAAAATCTGCTAGCATTTTGCGGATCTGCTAGCGGGTTTTGGTGTGCACCAGCCCTCATTCCCCATCATCTGTTTTGTTTTTTTAATGCTCAAATTGTAATTTGATCTCTCTTTTGTGTCACCTGACTGCCATGGCAGATAAGCTCATTTGAAAGCACCGGATGTCAACAATATGTCTGCTTCCATGAAAGTAGAAACGGCAGATTTATTGCAGGATTTGTATCAGCTGTAACAAAGAAATGTTTTTCTTTAAAGCTTATTATGCTGTTGCGTATCTTTTAGAGCAGAGAGGAAGTTCTGAGTTCAGGTCCGCTGTAATACTTTTTATACATAATTGATTTAACCTCCCTGGCGTTCTGATTATTTGCGGCGCACGGCCGCGGGAGGATTTTTTTGAGCTAATTTTTTTTTATCATGTAGCTAGCCGTGCGCGAGCTACATGCTTCCCCCACCCACGCCTCCGATCGCCGCCGGCAATCATACCCAACAGGAAATCCCGTTCTGAATGAGATTTCCTGTATGGGCTTCCCCCGCCGCCATGGCGACGATCAGAATGACGTCATGACGTCAGGGGGAGTCACGATCCACCCTATAGCACAGCCTGGCGGTGATTGGCCAGAATGCGCAAGGGGTCTGCGGGGGGCCTCTTTTGCGGCGGATGAGCGACGGCGATCGGAACAAACATGCAGCTAGCAAAGTGCTAGCTGCGTGTTTGAAAAAAAGAAAAATTATGCAAATCGGCCCACCATGGCCTGAGCAATCCACTGCGGCATTACTGGACTAGCTGAGCTCGTCCGTAACGCTCAGGTGGTTAAAAGTGCCCAGTCAGTCTGCTGTTGGCTGGGACTGAACATTGAAGTTCATGTATTAGCTCCCATTCTCTTCTAGGACCTCTGTATATCCATTGTTTGCCGGTATTGTGTGAGTCAGCAGCCCGTCACCTGCATGTCTAGTATACAGTGTCAGTGTTTGAGGTTGCTAGGTGTTCCGTTTACAATTACTACGGGAACGTAGCAAGGAACACAAAAGTTCCTGAAACCCGAAGCCAAAATTTTCTCCCGCGGACAAATAGGGAAAGTCTTATTTAAAAGCCCAAACCCACTTTCAGAATAACAGATCTGACTTTCAAACAATGGCTATCCAGGTATGTTGTTTGACAAACCAGCTCTTCATTCTCCCTTTTGTTACACTTTGGATCGTCGTTTTGATTCTGTAGTTATATTGTCTTATTTTGTGTTAGAATTATGTTTTAAAGGGGATCTGAAGTAAAAATAAACTTATGAGATAGAATATTAGTAGCACAGGTACAGTAAGAAGAAGGAAGGAAGATTTAAGAAATTTCAGTTGTTCTCTATGCAAAAGAACTTCTCTGACCCAACTTGGTCTGCTACAGTGCTGTTTTCTGACGCACTTATCTCAACCTGTCTCTCACTGTTTCTTGTATGTTTAAGGTTTTGCTGCAGGAAAGTTCATAGGTTCATTGGCTCTGCTCATTTTCATAGTTTAAAATACAGCGTGTAGTTTGTAAACTGCAAATATTAGAGAATATACAGTATAGAATATATTATATAGAAAAAACTATATAACTGAAAATAAAAATGAGACTCTTGTCTTTGCTACTAATGTTTTATTAATTAGCCGTACTACGCATACAATTCATTTTATCATACGTTTTTTTGCTTCAGTGTCACTTTAAAGAAATGTTTCCAAAATGTGTAAATATGTCTGCTGTAAGGGTTGTTATATAATGTTTTGCTTTTTAACAGGAGACCTGAAGCTTGGGATGCAGATGAGAAGAGGAAGCCTGATTACTGGGGAGGTAACTGCAGAGTTAATTCATGTTTGTAGACCTTGCGTATTCCCAGAAGCCGTGATATTTCGGCTGGCTGGGGATTTCCTGCTCTGTTACGTTCGCTAGTAGAACAGTCATGATATGATGTAAGCTTTGCTTGGAGTATCGTGCTGTTCATGTTGGTGCCAGGAAAATAACATTGCCAAGTTTAGCTTGTTGTTTTAATATGTTTTTGTGTTTGTGTGCAATTCTTTGAAGCCTGGCTATTTTTTGAAACTCCTCCTATAACTCACCCTTCTTTATTAATTTTCAGTTTTATAAATAGTATATACAACCCATTAAAGCAGATCCGAGATGAAAAACTAACTATAACAAGTAACTTGTCTATATATCTTATCTAAAGTTTAGATAGTTTACACAGCAAATCTAGCTGCGAACAGCTTTAATAGAATATGATTATTTCTTCCTGTGATACAATGACAGCAGCCATGTTGTTTGTAAACATTTCACAGAGGCAGGCTTATCTGCAACTTGAGCAAAAAACCTAATCCCCCTCCTTCCTCCTCCTCCCTTCTGCCTCTGAAATCACTGGCTAGTAATACCTCCCCCTCCTCCTGCCCAGACTGAGCTCCCATGAGCCCTTGCTACTGTCTGAAAGTGCCTTTGTTCTCTGAAAACCTGTGGGCGTGGCTTGTTTACTTTATAGAGAATTAGAATATTAAAACAAAAACAAAAAAAGTATTTGGCTTGAGGAATGCCCTATAAACAATAGGTAAGGAACACAATTACGCAATGAGTAAAAGTTCGTCTCGGATCCACTTTAAAGGCAGAATTGCTATTTCTTTGAAATGAGCCTCCCCATGAGGCAGGTTTGAAATGTGTGTGTGTTTTGGGGGGGGTGGTAAGTGCCATTACTTACTTAACGGGGTGCTGCTCCTCTGGCCCCAAGTCCATATGGGATCTGCTGTCTTGTCCAGAAAAGACCCCGGCATTTTGTAGTTCCTGGTGAAGTTGCATGCTTCTGCCGCAATGATGTAGTCCGTGGAAGTACAGATACTGGGAGAACATACAAACTCCTTGCCAATGTTGCCCTGGCTGAAAATTTTAACAGAGGACCCAGTGCTGCAAGGGGAAAGTGCTACAATACTGTACTGTAAATACTGCAAAAATTGCCTCTAAAAAACACTTCATCTTATAAATGCCATACCTCAGGCTATACCTTGCTGTCCCTATCCCACCCCTGCATGTACAGAGCACTGTGCAGCAACACGTACACTACCATATACTCCACTTTCAAACTGCCATTCGATATATATATTGTTGAATAGAAAATCATCTTCCCATGACCAGGGTCATAACTAGAAATTACTGTGTCCCCCTGCACAACTTTTAATGGGGCCCCCTGTCCCTCTTATGAAATGCAGCAAACATTTCCTCAAATATGAAATGCAGCAAATGTTATGCCAAACATGAAAAGCAGCAAACATTGCCCCTTATATGAAATGCTGCAAGCATTACATCATGCATGAAATGCATCAACGTTTACCTCACATATGCATATACATATGAACACCCATCACATATGACCTCACATATGAACATACAATACAAACATTGCTCCACATGAAATGCAGCAAACATTACCCCACACGGGAAATGCAGTAATCATTACCTCACACTGAAATGCAGCAAGTACCTCACATATGAAATGCAGCAGACGTTACCCCAAACCTGAACTGTAGAAAACATTACTTCACATATGAAATGCAGAGTACATTACACCATTTATGAAATGCAGCATACATTACCTAATGTATGACTTGCAGAAAACATTACCCTACTCCTTACCCTATTTATGAAATGCAGCACCCCTCCTCTTCACAGTAGTACTTTGGGGTTCAGTGGACCCCCCTCCCCTCAAAGTATTTCGTAGTGGTCCCTCTATCTACCTCATAGTATTCCCTGATGGTCAAGTGGTCCCCTCCCCCCATCCCCATGTATCTTTCTCTTGTGGCCTAGCTACCCCATCCCTGCCTCTGTCCCACAGTATAGGCATTCAGAAGAGCAGCGGTGGTATTTGAGGTGGTGCCTCTTACCTCTTCCAGTGATGTCTTGCATCCCATCTATCCTTGGAGTAGCTGCCTGCTCTGAGCTCCTGCATGTCGCATGTAATCAAGCGACGTGCAGGAGAACCAGGAAGCTGAAAGCAGGTGGCTGCAGTGGAGAACAGAGGGAGACACCTTGCTGAAGGAGGTAAGAGGCTTCATCTATGATACCACCGCTACTCTAACTCTGCCCACAGGGGGGGGGGGGGGCTGGGAGAGGAAAGGAGGAAATCAAGCCCCCCGTATCAGCTGGCAGTGCCCAGGTCCTCTTTAATAGGATTCAGTTACAAATTGGCTTGTGTGGTGAAGATATATCTCAGATTGTTGTAAAGAAGTTCAGTACTCCTTTAAAGGGGAACTGAAGTAAGAGGTATACAGATGCTGCCGTATTTATTTCCTTTTAATCAATAGTTGCCTGGCAGCCCTGCTGGTATATTTCTCTGCAGTAGTATCTGAATAACACCAGAAACAAGCATGCAGCTAGTCTTGTCAGATCTGACTTTAAAGTCTGAAACACCTGATCTGCTGCATGCTTGTTCAGGGGCTATGGCTAACTGTATTAGAGGCAGAGGATCGGCAGTGGCTGACAGGCAACTGGTATTGCTTAAAAGGAAATAAACTTGGCAGCCTCCATATAACTCTCTCTTCAGTTCCCCTTTAATGTCTACCACAATTGTTCAGTTACGTTTCATTGTGTTTTTGTGTATTGTTTTTTTCAGATACCGTCATTTAGCTGCATGAAAAATGAAACCTTACCCAGATCTGTGATTAAGAAGAATGGGTCCTGATGTTCCTTTACTGAACGACTACAAGCAGGAATTCTTTTGGAAACGCTTTCCACAAACCGTTCTGGGTGGCCCTCGATTCAAGTTAGGATACACCGCGCCTCCTTATATCTATATCAACCAGGTCATCCTCTTCCTAACACCATGGGTCTTGGGAGGTGTGGGCACCGTCCTCTGCGAAGTCAGAATCCTAGCCGATTACTACACAGCTGCACTCTCCGGAGGACTAATGCTCATCGCTTCCGTTATCATTCAGCTTCTGAACCAATATGCCCGGAGGAAAACCTCCACCGTAGAAAGACTGCAGAATCAAAACACCCTCACCGATGAAGACGATTATGACTTTTCTGGATGTCTTGGTTCGGAGACTGTAAAGTTCATCATTCCCGGCAAGAAGTTCGTAGCAAATGTCATCTTTCATTCTGTCCTTGCCGGGGGACTGTGTGGACTGGGGACTTGGTATCTCTTGCCGTACAGGCTGGATGCCCTTTATAGCAACATAGGAGCGACCGTTATGATCTTCTTGTTCGGATGGATAACCGTTTGTATCGGTGAATATTCGTTAATTGTGAACTCGGCCACTGAGACGGCTACTTTTCACGCCCAAGACACCTATGAAATTACCCCTCTCCTGCGGCCTGTCTATATTTTTGCTTTTATTGCCGTAGATCTCGCGTACAGGTAATATTACTGCTACTGATGTATCTTGCCTCTCTGCCTTGTTTAGGCAAATGTAGAACCTTTTTTTAGGTCTTATATTAAGATTACACTGGGCTGGAGATTATATGTGTTATGGCCAGATCCTTAAGGTTGACCACTTCAGGATCTGGCCAGCCAATACACAAAATAGCCAAGTGATGCAGCGAATACCCAAAGATCCTGCTCCTTTCGGACTATGTGACCTGACCAGAGCTGGCTGCCCAGTCTTGAAGAAAGGAGCAAATCGGCACAGTTTAGTGGTGGCTGCAGCTCTGTCTGCAGTTCCCAATCAGCAAAGTTCAGCAGTGGTATCTCCAGTCCTCAGAGCTTCTACAGCCCTGGTGTCTTCTCTCTCACCTCTCCATGCTGAAACTCTGCCCCACTGTCCTCCCAAAGGTAAATAGATGGGGCAGCGCGCCTGTGTGTGGCCTCTCTAACTTGTTATTGCAATCCATTTATTGCCGGTTTTCACTGCCACATGGCCAACGTTTTTATACGGCAGCAAAAACTGGTAACACAGGGGCTACAATAACTGGAGAGGCCACACACAGGTAGGCTGCTGGGAGGGCTGCCCTGTGTATTTTGCTATGAGAGGACACAGAGTAGAGGGATGGAGGTGCAGTGGTAGATAGGTGAGAGAGAGAGGACACTTGGGCACTGATGGGTTCTGGGAGTTGCAGATACTGCTGCAGCTGATGTTGAAATTTGCTCATTTTGTCCTTTCTTTGGGATTTGTTCGGCCAACTCTGGTCAGGTCACGTTCTGGTCATCCAAAGTCCAATAATTGATAGTCATTTAGAAGAAATTCATGTATTGGCCATAGTAGAAGGCCACTTCAAATATTGGCCTGGGTTCTGGCCATCTTGTCGCTATCACTCTAAAACACCCTTGACCGATTTCAACGACACTTGGTATACAGAACCTCTACTACCTGGGAAGATATGTTCTGGGGGCCTTAGCCCCCCCCCCCCCACCACCTTACACAACTGGGCAAAACCACAAACAACCAATCAGACTTCACCCATTTACATCAATGAAAAAAATGGAAATTGCAGCCATTCTTACACTGTTAATGGTAGGGTTCTCAAACTTGGCACAGTTGGTCACTGGGTGACTGGTATTAATATTCAGGAAAGTGGGTGGAGTCTAATCAAAATTCACAGCCAATAAAAATTCACCTATTGATTTTTAATGTGAATATTTAAACTGCTTCCACTTTTCCACTGTTAATGGTAGAGGCCCCAAACCTGCTACAGTTGATCATTGGGTGACTGGGGGTTCAGATTCACAAATGGGGTGGAGCCACAAACAGCCAATCAGATTTGTTTCATTTCAGTGGTAAAATTTAAATTATTGGTCATTGAGTTACTGTGTGCCATGGTTAGACAAAGTGGGCAGAGCCAATGACAACCAAAATGCATACCGGGTCATCAGCTAGTAACCTATATAAAAAGTATTGTCTAGGTGTTGTGACTTATGGATAGTCCATAAATTTTTGGACTCCCACACAAGCTTTTGTTATTTTACCTGTTTGCTGAAACATATCTAAATGACAGTTATATAATGAATATGGAGAGAAAGTGCAGTGTCTCAGCTTTAATTTAAGAGTATCAACATTTAAATGAAATCAATCCTGAAGTGGTGGAAAAAAACTATAACATTTAGATACTTTTCACATTAGAGGGAAGGCTTTTTGGATCCCTGTAACGATTGTGGGATATCTCCGTGGTCAGCGCACAAGATGTGCGCTGACACTGCGGAAGTCCTCCACAATCAAATGATAGAACCCAGCTTTTGGTACAAAGCACCAGTAGAGGGGAATTCCCACCGGCAGATGGAGCTGTGCAGTGCAGAGGAATAAACCCTCTGCGCTGCCACAGACGCCAAATGGAAATTGTACGAAGAGAAGCAACACAGGGCAAGATAGCCCCTAAAGAGAGAGAATGAGCACAGGGACAGAATGTATGTGTGTCCACCAATCTAGTCGCCACCCAGCGAGGGTGAACACACAACAGCGGAAACGAAGTGGGAACGCAATTGCAAGAATGGCGATTGCCAAATAGTGACACAAGACCGAATCAAGACAGAGCACAAGAGTAGCAAAGGCACAGCAAACAACAATGAGAGATAAGGAAAATAATAAACGCGAACACCGCACTCATTCGCAACAACGAACGTGTTTCTGCACGATCACCGCGCGTTAGGCGCCCAGTGATAAGCGTGCCACCCTAACTAGCCACAAGTAACACAAATGAGCACAAACAGACAAGATAGACAGGTGAGGTAGCCAGTAGCAACCGCTGCTCCAGCTTACACTCCAGGAACACAGATCAGAAGGATCCACAGCCGCTACCACTAGAGGCTAGTGTGATCCAAACAAGACAGACAGATGAGGTAGCCAGTAGCAACCGCTGCTCCAGCTTACACTCCAAGAATACAGATCAGAAGGATCCACAGCCGCTACCGCTAGAGGCGAGTGCGAGCCTAAACAAGACAGAGCGATTCGCTATCAACAGCCGCTGGCGACAGCGCAATTACGACAGGAAAACAAGACAGGACTAGGCAATACAGATAAACAAAAAACCTGACTGGGCTAGTGAGAGTGCAAAATGCACTCCCCAAGAATTAACTACACTAAGATAGCAATGGCTGACACTCCAGGTGAGTTCAGCAGGAACAAACCTCTATGAGCAGCAAAGGATTCTGGGAGAACATGGTATTTATACTGCCAGCCTTCAAAGGAGGCAAGTAGGCAATTTGCACAACGAATGCATGCAAATTCCTCAGCAGCAGAGCAGGTCTGAAACTTACAAGGCAAAGACAGGTCTCTTTTCCAGAGACCTACAGCCCTCAGACTTAAAGAGACACTGACCCCGTCACCCCCCCCCCCCCCCCCCCGCAAAATCAACGACCAGGTTGGTCGTAGATTTTGCTGCTTCTAGAGGCAGGGCTAACGGCTGCAGCCCTGCCTCCAGTCGCGTCTATCAGCGGTACATCGCCGCCTCTCCCCCGCCCCTCTCAGTGAAGGAAGACTGAGAGAGGCGGAGATGCGCGCTGACAGACGCGTGTGGGGCAGGGCTGCGGCGGTTAGCCCTGCCTCAATCCGGAAGAGATCCCCCGCTGCTCGGAGGGGATTTCGGGGGGTCAGGGACCCTTGTTTAGCCGCGGGATAGCGGCGGTTTAGCAGGGGCACACATGCCCCTGCTAACTAGCTCTGAAGCGAGATTTATTCTCGCTTCAGAGTCTCTTTAAGGAATGGTCAAACAGCTGTCTGTCAGAGCAGACCGCTGAGCGGATCATTAAAATTCCTCTCCAGCCCACCGGTCCAACGCACTGTCCCTCTTTATCTTCTGGCCAGAAGCGTGGCCATAAACAAGCGCATCTGCATGATCAGTGCATTACATTGAGAACAATATGTGAGCTGAAGTTTTGAGTTGCAGGCCTGTCCTGAAACACCTGCCCCCCGCCCCCCCCCCCCCACCCAACTTCACCTAGTCCTACAAGGCTGCACTACAATGCTTGCTTCACTCCCTCCCTCACTGCCTTTAAATGGATGGAATACAAAAGAAAGCAGGTTGCATATACTGTATAACCACATCCTCCTCCTACACAGACTTATGTGGTTTCCTACAGGGAATTATGTGGCACACCCCCCTCTCTTCCAGAAGACACTGCAGGAGGTCAGGTTATTGCAGCCTACAGAAGATGCAGGGACCTGGCCTAAAGATACATTGTGAGACCTTCACTGACTGGCGGGTGGGCAGCAGTCTATACTAAGGGAGGAGTCACCTGGCTACCTATACTGAAGGGATGGGGTTCATCAGGCTATCTATACAGAAAAGGGGAGAGGGTCATCTGGCTTCTTATACTAGAGGGAAGGGGGTAGGGGTCATCAGGATACCTAAACTGGAGGGGGGGGAAGGGTCATCTGGCTGGCTATCTATACTGGATGGAAGGGTCAACGGGTTAACTGTACTGGAGGTGGGGGTCATTTGGCTATCTATACTGAAGAAGGGCGATTGCTGACAGTGGTGTCAGGCTGTAAAGAGTACAAATCCGGACACACACACAACACACACACCTTTTTAGAAACAAGCACTAGGCCACTCTCACAACAGCCGCCGCTGGCTGCATATCAGCGCAAAAGCGCTCCGCCCACTGCGCGCACACGCCCTGTCCCAACGGCTGTTCATGCTGCACATGCGCAGTAGCAAAAAAGCATGGACACGGACTGGAGGGGACACAGGGACACAGGGGTTTTATTATATAGAATATATATATATATATATATATATATATATATATATATATATATATATATATATATATATATATATATATATAGTCCAGTATCCATTTCCCTTGGGCCTCTTTCACACTATATGCGTAAAAACTTAAGCTTTTTCACAATGCACTGCTATGGAGAAAAAGAAGAACACATTACAACGCATTAAGTGTAAAAGGGCCCTCAGGCAAGATAGGTAAGCGGAGGAATGATCACGGTCTTGGAGAACCTTAGAATGTTTTGCATATTGATGACAACAAAGATAATATAAATCTTTCATGTGTTTGAGCCTATTAGGTTCCATTTTTGCATATAAAGCATAATATGTATGTCCTATTGCACATATTAGATAAATAAACCACACCCACTTACAGGTAATTTTTTCTGTCCTTTTCCTGTAGGTTTGTTGTGCCGGTGCCGGCCTTACTGTGGGCCAACAGAGTCCTGCATGTGGTGTTCTTGTTTCTGCCCTTCCTCTGGGCTCTGGGCATTCTCCCTCCTCTTGATGCACTAGTCCTCTGGGGAATGGAGCAGACACTGGAGTTTGTCCTGGGAGGCTCCCCAATGTCCAGTAACTTACGGTATATTTTATTTCATTTTTTTAAAGAGGAACTCCAGTGAAAATAATGTAATAAAAAAGTGCTTAATTTTTACAATTATTATGTATAAAGGATTTAGTCAGTGGTTGCCCATTGTAAAATCTTTCCTCTCCCTGATTTACATTCAGACATTTATCACATGGTGACATTGTTACTGCTGGCAGGTGATATCAGTGGAAGAAGATGCTTGCTTTTTTGGCAGTTGTAAACAACTGTTGTTTCCCATAGTACAATAAGGCTTCCACAGTGTGATGTCAGGACCTCAGTGCTGTGAGGCGCTGACATCACACTGTGGGAGGGGTTTCACTACAATATCAGCCATATAGAGTCCCCTGATAATCCATTTGAAAAAAAGGAATAGATTTCTCATGGGAAAGGCGTTATAATCTACTGATTCGGATGAAGTTCAATTCTTGGTTACGGTTTCTCTTTAAGTGCAGCAAAGGAACACCCAGAAATTAACAATAATAAGAATATGTTATATTATTGTTATACATTGTCATCATAGTGAGGTTTTAGCAGTGAGGCACATTTGTTCACTTAGTTAATTTATGTTTCTTGCCTCTATCATCATTAATATCTAAAGCAGGCCATACACACATTGATTTTCCCTTTCGATTCCTGGCAGATTTGATTATGCTGATTAAATTTGTCAGAAATCTATTGTACAACATGACACATCTTTCATGGTTTTGATAGATTTTTGCCAAATTATTGATTGAACTGTATGGATCTTGGTGGAGGAGTGGCGGTAAATCTACAGCCCATAGCTTTGCACTGCATTTAACAGTGCAACACTGCTGTTCGATGGATTTCATGCTAAATCCTCATTGGATATAATCTTAGTACAGTTTTTGGTTCTATACTGGCTAAGATTTCCCTTCCCTGCTATTTGTCAGGGTTGTCACATCACATGATCATTGTGTGCAGCAAGTGGTTAAAGGCCGGTACAACAATACACAAGTCGGCTGAGGTGGGTGATAACGATAATCTGGCAAGTGTACAGCAATCCTAGACCGCTGCCCATACAGCGATCCACCAGGGGGATCAATTCCAAGCCAAGGCCAAGCGATAGCTGATAGCTTTGCTTTCCTTGCGCAATGTCACATCTGCACGTTACATTTGTGCAACGGAATGCGTTGTTAACTACACAACTGCACAGCCTCTGTCCAGCGGCGTTGCCCGAGGGCATACCTATGAAATAGCCGCTGGGAGACTCGGGCGTAGGATACAGCTGATAGACGGCTCTCCCTGCTCCTGCACAAGTCCCGGTAGCGTTAATTACTATTCCCCCTCCAGGTCGCCGTGGATAGTGGGGAATTATTTATTATTATTGCTGGCGGCCAAATTACAGTGTTTTAAATGTAATTCTAGCTCCGTCTTTTGACGGTACCTAAGTTGCTCACTAAGGGCCACTATAGCTGTGATTCCTATTAAGGACTATAGTGGTGCCGACTGCACCCAAATCTGTGCTTTTTTTTTTAACCGCACACAGCCGGAGGCCCCTTTTACACTTGGTTTGCAAGTGTGCGTTGTGTTACCTTGTTTTGCTGCAGGGTAATGCAACGGCAATGCAAGGCAATGGGGCCTGGCACACTTACCGTGTCGTGTTGTGCCATAACTGACAAAGTCAACAGCGCTTTACCATCGGACCTCTGCGGAAACGCCACCCCAGGGTCATATGAATGACGTTTTGTGCAGCACGATGCAATGGGGGCGGAGCATCGCAATGCAAACGCACTGGCCAGATGTAAAACCGGCCTTGCGATCGGATCACAATCCCGTTCCGCCGGCATCTATCTAGCATGTGTACAGGCCTTAACACTCTTGTCCTGCATAGCTAGAACTCAGAAATACATCCCACAAAAAACAATAGCTTAATTTTTTTTCCTGGGTTCTGTGTTTTTCTCCTGTAGTGCTATAAAGAAAAATTGAATTTAGATACCACCTGAAGAAAATTAGCCCTAGCTTGTGTATTCTGGTATTTGGAGAGGGGAGTTATAGGAAGTTATAATAAGGTGATTACAGTATACTAGATCTCCAGGACAAAAAACTCTTCCCTTCTTCTCTATTCTGGTAGCCAAGAAATAAAAATCTAATCCAGTAAATCGAAGCAGGTCATTTCGGCACTCAGTGCCGAAGCTGGACGCCGACATAGCACCAGTGCTATGCTGCACGGGCCGCACAAGATTAATTTGGGGATCCAGCGATCGCCAGACAGCAAATTACATCTCCCTACAAATTGCTACAACTCGGAGGGGAATAGTATTTAACGCTGCTGGGGATTGGAGCGGTAGCTGAGTGAGCCGTCATTCTGCTCAACCTGCGCCAAGCTCACCGGGTGTGTGATGATACGTATGCCAGTAAATGCCTTATTTCATATCTTCACCTGGCAGTCAAATGGCAGCCATTTGACTCTTTTCTCCTGCGCCTGGTAGATAGAAGCTGAATCCAAGATCAAAGGTGCAGAACTCACAGTACAGTATGAGGAAGAATTTTGGACTAGACTGGCGCTTGCTTCCCTCCAGCAAGTCCCGGTGTGGAGGTGCGCATTATCCATACTAATAGTCTTTCTAGTGTTGCAGAAAGGAGTGGTCCGGCCACAGAATAGCAAGCCGCTATCACATGACCAATAGCTGAGTATGTGATCAGTTATTTATACTGTATCTCAATTAACTTTTTCTGCGGCATACCCTTTATGGCCAAAAGTATTGAGATGCCTACTTTTACACACACATGAGCCATAATGACATTCCATTCTTAATTCAGTGGTTTTAAAATGGGGTTGGCCCACCCTTGGCAGCTATTTCAGCTCTTCTGGGAAGGATTACCACAGTGTTTAGCTGTGGCTTTATGGGAATGTTTGACCATTCTTCCAGAAGAGCATTTGTGAGGTCATCAGGCACTGATGCTGCAGTCTCTGCTCTAATCCATCCCAGAGTATTTCTGTTGAGTTGAGGTCAGGGCTCTGGACAGGCTAGTCACATTCATGTTGGAACAAGAAGGGGCCATCTGCAAACTGTTTGCCAACCGCAAAGCATTATTTTTTTTGCCTCCTCCAGCACCCAAATTATGTCTGATACTAATTGCGTCTATTAACATTGCTATGGCAGCACCAAAAACATCAGTGGATTGGGGTAGTGGTGTGGGGGGGGGGGGGTGGGGGATTGGGGTCTTTAGGGTTAGGCGTGTGTGTGTGGGGGGGGGGGGGGTTAAGATTGGGCACTACTAAGGGAGTACTAATGATTAGGCAGCGCAGGGAGGGACCTAAGGCCCCGTTCACACTTGCGGTTGTCTGCCAAATGGACCGGATGACCTGACCGGATCCGGACCGGATCCGGATCGGAACCGTACGGTTCTGATCCGGATCCGATCCGGATCCGGTCAGGTTGCATCAGGTGTTCATCAGGATGCGATCCGGATCCGTTTGGCAAAAGTTACGTAAAAAACAAAAAAAATGTTGGGGTCTGGGAGGTCAGCAGAAGGGGGACCTGTGGAATCAGGCCCTCCGCTGTTTAGCACTCACCTCCACCTCCAACATGCTGCCAACATCTCCAGCTCGTGCTGCTCCACTCCAAAATGCTTGCCCATGTGTCCCCGATCCAATATCGCCGCAACAATCCTCATAGGAAGTGGGGTAGAACATCCGGATTTTTAGCCAGTGTGTTGTGCGCTATCCGGTTCTCATTGATTTGTATTGGCCGGATGGTGCAGTCCGGCTCCGCCCCGGATACGGCTGCCGGAGGAGCCGGACCAAAAAATAGCGCATGTTGGAACGGACGCCGGAGTCCGGATCCGGTCCGGCTCCAGTCCGGACGAAACGGACGCATGTGAACGGTGGCATAGACTTACATTGCTATGCCGTGCGTCCGTTTCGTCCGTTCCGCATGCGGTGCGGCTCCGGCACGGCGATTCCGGATAGCCACCGCTAATGTGAACCGGGCCTTAGGGTTAGGCATTGCCAGGAGGGGTTTAAGGTCAGGCACCACCAGGGGCGTCCTTAGGGTTAGGCAGCATCAGGGAGGTCCTTTGTCAGAGTACATTTAGTAGACATTAGCAAACTGCCGAAACTGAGCTGAGGAGCAAAAAGCTGAGAAGTGATCAATAGGTATATTTTAATGTATAAATACATACAACAGCTATGCAATAGCAGCTTTCAGAGCAGATAAACTGTACTTTGGGAATTTATAATTTGTAAACAGACAATATTACTTGTGCACAAAAGCAAATATGATATCTGTATGGGTAATAAAAAATAGGAAAACGCATTTTTACTGAATGTTATTTCAGAGTTTTTGTCCCACTTTAAGGGAGTTAAATCCGACTTTTAAGTTTTCTTTGTTTTCTTTTATTCATGGCTTTCGACAGGTTGTTAATCATGTTTGTCATATCAGCGGGAATTACCATATCTGCCTATTTCATTCAAAATTCCATCGGTTTGGTTTTGTTCCTGAGTGGATTTGGCTTCATCCTGAGTCTTAACCTGGCGGAGATGGGGATCATCCTCAAACGTAGCCTCCAAAAATGCATCAAGCCTGCGAGTATCAGCGACAGCTTCCACTGGAAGATAACCTGGAAGGAGCCCGTCTGTTACTGCGTCATCCTCCTCCTCGTCCTGCTGGAGTCCAGCCTACTACATAACTTTTGTCACTCTACGTTTTCCTTGCACAGCCCCCAGGCCATCGTCGGCTACTGCCTCATCGCCCTTTTAGCTTTTCTGTGGACTCTCAAAGAAATCCAAGGTGCTTATATTCTGGGGATCATAAGGAATCCCTTTTATCAAAATGACATTCGGATGCTAAATGTCTTCATGAAGAAGCAGAGCCGATTACACAAGGCAGCTCTCGTGAGGAGAATTTTGCTCACATTAGGTAAGATGTTTATTGTGCTTCCCCAACAATCCACTTGTTTGAACGTTCTTTGACCATTCTCACCTACAGCCGCTAAAATGCCTATGCAGTGTGCTCAAAAATCCAAATACACACAGAAATAAACAATTGCATCTATCCTCCTTCTCCTAAAAATGACTTTTTAGGATATTCCACAGTTATATTTGATATTTAAATCTACTATTTAGGTTTTTACTGTTTTATGGTTTTTGCTCAACGACACATTCACTGAAGTATGCCAGGGCTAAAATCTATGAACTATTGACCTTTTTATCTCTTTCCTGCTCTCAGAAGCCATTTTCTGCTAGGAAAGTGTTTTATAGTTGTAATTTCTTATCAGTGAGGGTCACACTGTAGTCTGACCCAGTCCTGACTCAGACAAGAACTGCCACTTACATAACTGATGTTTAACTCTTTAAGGCAGAGAAAGAAAAAAAGTAACATAGCATAGTTATTTGTGTGCTTGGCACTGTACATACACATGTCTATCTCATCATGTCACATGTCACCTCAGAACAGAACACATGTCAGAACAGCAGTAATAGAGATGAGCAGCATAGGCAAGTTAAATAGTAGCTGTCTTCCCACTGTCTCCTAATGTACCTTGCAAATGAGTCCCATTGATGTGGTGTTGGTGTCAAATGGCAGAAGAATCAATGTGCCTGAGGGGACGCCGATATGTGTGAAAGTTTCAGCATAAAATGTTCTGAATATTATATTTAAATCTGTTGTGATCTGTATATTGATGGACAGGTCAGCCAACATATCCTTTGGGAAACTGATATTAAATTATCACCACAAGCGGTCAGTTTGATCAGTAATAGCTCAAGGACAACTTTCACGAAAAACTGTGAAATGTAAAATACATGTAAACGCATACAAATTTGAAGTATGTTTCTTCTAAAGTAAAATGAGCTATTACATTACTTTTCTCCTATGTTGCTGATGGAACTGACAGGTTTTGGACTAGTCCATATTTTCATGGTGGATTCTAAGTATATCATTTATTCTTTAAGCTCTCCCTAGAAATAATCTATAGAAAGAAGCCCCCCTCCCCCCTACACACACACCTGTTTGCACACTGTTATAACGCTGTTCACTAAGTGCTTTTGAAAATAGAGAAAATGCTGAGAATCCCCAACGAGGAGATGGACTAGTCCACAACCTGTCAGTTCTACTACCTACTGTAAGTGTTTTCATGTATTTTACAATTTTTCTCGATAGTCGTCCTTTAAACATTCCTATGAGGTTTTAGTGTCCTGCTTGGGATCATTATAATGTAAAACCCAAACAAGAAGACTGAGGGTAGGAACCCACTAGGGCGTTTTGGGCAGCGTTTTGGGATCGCCGACAATCGCCTGCGATTTCCAAAAAATGCTTTGCCAATGTAAGTGAGTGTGGGGAACCCATTAGTGCGATTGCGATTAAGGGTAATCGCAGTCGCAGGACATGCAGCCTTTTTAGCACGTTAGTGCTCAATACAAAGTATATAAGAGCTGCATAAGTCACTTATTGAAGCAATTATGCAGCGCTTTGGGGAGCCAAGCGATTACCTTTTAATAAAACTTTATTATACTTACCGGGTCTCTGTATTTCCTTCTTCTGTCTGCAGCTCCGCCTCCTAAAGGAAGAGATCACTGGATCTTCTCTGATTGGTCATAGAGAAGCACCTATGACCTTTTCTTTTAGGGGCGGGGCTACGGACGGAAGAAGGATGCCTGGTACGTGTAATAAAGGTTTTTTTTTTTGTAAAAAAAAAAAAGTAAACGTGAATCGCAAATTGCAGGTTACTGGACAGCGCGTCCAAACGTTGGGGAATCGCGAGCACAATCGCACTAGGAATCGCTGCACACAGCACTGCGGTGATTTGCTGTAGAGATTCCTTTGTGGCATCCAGGCCTCAGATGGGGGGGGGGGGAGTCTGGGTTGAAGTGAGCAAGGCTTCCTAAATCTTTCCAGCAGAGATAGAAAAGAGTGGATGAATGGACCTGCTGAGATCTTCTTGATCTTAAAGTGGACCCAAATTAAAAATACAAGATTTCAGAAATAAAATCTGTTTTCTAAATTATAATAAATAGCAGCCTTTTTCAGCTGCATGATGACAAATATAAAATATTTTACATTTATTGGAGGAACCCCTCCCTTCCTTTCAAATTTCCGGGACAAAATCAGGCAAACTGATGGATTAAGTGGTCTCTGGCAATGGAGGAATTGCTAATGGCTGCCCCCAGTAAAACCCTAGTTATGAAAAGAGAAGGGTGAAAAGCATGCACTGAAATGCTCATAGGTTTGAAGGAGTGTTTATTTATCTTTGTATGTGTCAGAGTGGTGCAACTAAATATTTAATAAAAAAAAAAATGTTTGGTTTGGGTCCGCTTTAAAATGTGTTCCTGTTTGTTTTATTTCAGTGTCTCCTTTACTGATGGCTGCATACCTCTCTCTGGACACCTCACTGTATAACCTCCCCTCTGTATCTGTCTGCATCGGGCTCACGAGGGCCTATAGGATGGTAAGAAATCATTCTGCAGCTATTGTTTTCTGAATAACCGCATACAGACCGATTTCCAGCTGAAGAACAACTTCAGGGATTTGTTTAAAGCGGACCTGAACTCAGAACTCCTCTCTGCTCTAAAAGATACTCAACAACAACATAACCTTTAGCGTAAAACATTTCTTTGTTCAGCTGATAAAAATCCTGCAATAAATCTGCACTGTGTCTACTTCCTGCTTTCATGGTAGCAGACATATTGTTAAAGTGAACCTTAAAGGGAAGGTTCAGGGACAGTTGGTAAAAAATAAAAATCCGAATCCACTTACCTGGGGCTTCCTCCAGCCCGTGGCAGGCAGGAGGTGCCCTCGGCGCCTCTCCGCAGGCTCCCGGTGGCCGACCCGACCAGTAGTTCTGAGCCAGCGCAGTACAGCCCGGAGGACGTCCGATGACGTCAGCGCGCCGGCGTGGAACGCACAATGGAGCGCAGAAGAGGCCCGACCTGGCCGCCGGCCTGGCCAGGTCGGGTCGGCCACCGGAGACCACCGGGAGCCTGCGGAGCGGCGCCGAGGGCACCTCCTGCCTGCCACGGGCTGGAGGAAGCCCCAGGTAAGTGGATTCGGATTTTTATTTTTTACCAACTGTCCCTGAACCTTCCCTTTAAGAGTTAAAAATAAATTGAGTTTTACTCACCTGGGGCTTACCTCAGCCCCCTGCAGCTGATCGGTGCCCACGACGAGTCGCTATGATGCTCCGGGTCCCGCTGGCGGCCACTTCCGGTTTCGCCGTCAGGCTGGGGAACACGGCTGATACTACGCGTTCCCAGCCAAAATAGCACCCCTATGCGGCCATATAGCCGCATAGGGGTGCTATTTTGGCTGGGAACGCGTAGAAACTGCCGCCTTCCCAGCCTGACGGGTCCTGACGGCGAAACCGGAAGTGGCCGCCAGCGGGACCCGGAGCATCATAGCGACTCGTCGTGGGCACCGATCAGCTGCAGGGGGCTGAGGTAAGCCCCAGGTGAGTAAAACTCAAATTTTTTACTCTTAAGGTTCACTTTAACACCCTGTGCTTTCACATTAGCTTATCTGATGTGGCAGTCAGGTGACGGGGAGAGATCAAATTACAACGTGTGATTAGTCACAGATGACTGGGAATTAGACAGGCTACACTCTCTGAATACATACAGGAGGCATTTCTCTGTTTTCCTTCTGTCCTGTGCAGGAGTTCAGGTCTACTGCATTAGAAATTTATTTTAGATTTTTAATGCATATAAAAATGTTAGTACAATAGTTAGTTTTTGCTATAGAAGTGTTAAATATCTGGTGCGACAGTTGATTGTTGCTGGTCTCCTGACTGCAGGTTGGTTCTCTCTTCTTCATTGATTCCCGGCAGATGAATCAAAACTGCAACGCATCTAATGAGAAAATGGATTTGCCATCTTTAGTTTTACATTTTTCACTTACAGATTTTAAGCACCCCTAAATTTAAATGAACGTAAAGTTCCACTACACTGGTTGATTTTTTACTTTGATCGATTACTATAATCGATAAATTACTAATCGAAAGGATCAAAAATCGAGTTGTCATTTTCATGTAGAATCGATTCTTATTGGACGATATTTGATAAAATTCTTTAAATGAGCTGATTGAGTATGTTGGGTAATTTCAATCGATGGAACAAAAATCGAGAGCTTTTCATTATGTATTCAATCGACCTTTACGCGATTAGGGTGCTTATTTTGTTATAGAAAATAGCCTCCAATCGATTAAAGGTGGAATAATGGAACAAAAGTGTATGAGCAAAAAGAAAAATCGATTCATGTTCAATTGATTCATTCATTTTGAATCAGTTCTAAGAATCGATTGGTCAATCAATCGTCCTATAATCAACCAGTGTATGGCCAGGATTAGTCATAAATATATATATATAACACAGATTCAGCCCCACATCCTCTCTTGGGTCTTTTGTCTCGTTTGTCCGCTGTCCTTCTGATTAATCCAACTCCACCATTTATTGTTTGTCCCACATTGGGAAGTTTGTAATTTTAATTTGTAAGAAAAATGCTTTTGATACTATAACTAACATATGTCTATTGCAAATTCTTTACACTTTTAAATTTGCAAATATGATTAAAAAAGTACATTTTTGAAAACTAAAAATGGCACCAAGACCGGAACCGTTTCCGCATCAGAATACTCATCCACGTCTGGCATCGTCCACGTGTCTCAGCTCTCTCTGTGCACAGGGTGGCAACAGGGTGGGAAAGGGGGTGTATACTGGGCGTGGACAGCCTCTTCCTTCTTGTCAATATTCCACGTGTGACATAGACAAATAATTTAATGCTTGATTGCGGGGACCTGGGGGAGGTATGACGGGTTCTGTGAGTTATATCTCAGCACTAAGGGCCGGTTCACACTTGCTTTAAAACTGTATCTGTGGCTCCGTTTTTTGGCCCGGACCAAAACCGGAGCCACGGATACCAATGTTAAAAATAGTGGCCGTCTTCCCACACTTCAAAAACAGATCCGTGGGCGATTCGTGGGGATCCGGGTTGGAAATTGAACGGAAAGTCTGGATTTGTAGGTTTTCCACGGACTGCGGATACATAGAGGGGTAGTGAAAGGTAATACAAAAACGGATCTCCCTCTGCACAGATAATTTTTGCTCACAAAACAGAGGTGAAAATCGATTGCCTACTGCCTGCTCCTCCCCTCAACATCATCTCTTATCCAATAGAAACACACATGAAAGGACATACGTTTAAACGGACTGGAAACGTATACTACAATAGGACAACATTTAAAAAAAAAAAAGATCAGTTTTGCATCAGTTTTTAGAAAAACTGATCCGTTTGAAACTGATCCGATCTGCAATTGGACAAGTGTGGACCGAGCCTAAATACCGTATTTTTCGGACTATAAGGCGCTCAGGACCATAAGAAGCACCTAGGCTTAGAGGACAAACAACAAGCAAAAAAAAATTATATTTATACTAAACTATAAGGTGCAGGGGCACCTTATGGACCTCCCCCCCAATTATTATGTCCTCCTTGTACCCCTTGTGTCCCGTCCCCCTTTGTTCAGTATCCCCCTGTATTCTCAGTCCCCGTCCTATGCCTTGTCTCTGTACCCATATGCCCATCTATGTCTGCCTCCCTGTGTCTGTTCCCCTGTGTCTTTCTCTCCCCCCCCCCCCCCTTTGTCCTTGTCTCTCCTGTCTTCTGATGTCCCCCCTCCTTTGCCTTGTCTCTGTCCCCCCTGTGTGCTTCTCTATCTCTGCCTCACTTTGTTCACTTGAATCTTCCTTCTTGTTGCGTCGTCCTCTCTCCTATCCTCAATGTCCTCTCCCCCCTTCCTATGCCCGTCTCTGTCCATGTCTGCCTCCCTGTATCTTCTGTCCCCGTGTGTTGTCATGTCCCTCCTGTCCTCGATGTCCTGTCTCCCTTCCTATGACGTCTCTTTACCGATGTGCATACATGCCTAGCAGCCGGCGCTGACTGACCTCTGACGCGTCCCACTGTGTCTTCAGTCCTCCCGTGTCCATGTCCCTCCTGATCGTGTTCCTCTTTATATGCCATCTCTTTCCCGAAGCAATACGCATCCAGCAGCCGCGTGCTTGCGTCCGATGTAATGACGAAAGCTTTCAGAGCAAACTACCAATCAGGCGGAGGGGGGGCACTGCCCCAGACCGCCAGTGACAGCCCTCACTGCTCCCTGCTTTGTCCCGCCATCGAGACTATTGCGTCCTATTAGATAGCGAGCAGGGAGCAGTGAGGGCTTTGATTGGCGGTCTGGGGCAGTGCCCCCCTGCCTGATTGGTAGTTTGCTCTGAAAGCTTTTGTCGTTACATCGGACGCAAGCACAGGACTGCTGGATGCGTATGGCTTCGGGAAAGAGATGGAATAGAAAGGGGGACACGGTCAGGAGGGACATGGACACGGGAGGACTGAAGACACAGTGGGACGCGTCAGAGGTGAGCGCCGGCTGCTAGGCATGTATGCGCATCGGTAAAGAGACAGCATAGGAAGGGCGACAGGACACAACACACAGGGAGGGAGGGCACAGGGACAGAGATGGGTATAGAAAGGGGGACACAGACATCAGAGGAATGGAGGAAGGAGGGCATGGAGACTGAAGACCCCAAAAAGTGAAGCAGACATGAAGAATACGGGGACAGGCACTGATGGAGGACACGGGAACAGACACGGGACATTCGGACTATAAGACGAACTGACTTTTTCTGCCAATTTTTAGCGGAGAAAAAGTGCATCTTATAGTCCGAAAAATACGGTACATAGATTTATGCTTAACTTGCTGTGCGCAAACTCAATTTAGGGGTACGTTAAACTGCATAGCATTGATAAAGTTGGAAATATTATATTATTATACTCTTTCAGGTTTCAAAGCAGCAAAACATAAATATTTTGAAAGGAGTCATTCTTTTCCCTACCTGCTGTATATAGTGTACGCTTAAACTGCAATTTATAAGAATCTGTTTAAAAGCTATTTATGCACGTTTAGGTGTACAGGAAGTGAATGTATTTGTTTTTATGTGTTTTGATGAACCTGTCTGCTTTTTTCACTTGTTATAGATCTGGCAGAATACAGAACACGCCTTGCTGGAGATGGTGATCGTATCCATTGTACAACTGTTTATTTTTAATACAGCTGTTGGTTGGAACACAGAGATGGATACAGGCATTAGACTTCTGATCGTAAGTCTGAAAACTGTATTTCTATTGCAATGAAATAGGGCATATTCTGGAATAATAATTGTATATGTATTGTTATCATCTTCTATGATGCTGCACAAAGTGTAGTAAAGACCTTGTTGGGTTAGTAAAACTAGGCGCCGCTACAATAGTAATGCTGTAGTGTGTTGGGCCCGTAAGTGTAATTTGGGGTCCTGGCTAGACCTCAAATTATATCTCCCTCAGAGTTGGGAAGACTTGGAGGGGGAATTGCATTTAACGCTGACAGGAATGTAACGGAAACCTGAGATGAACAGGTACCTTTAAAATAAACATACCCTCCTGAAAGTTAATGCCAAATACAGGCTATTGCTTTAATTTTTGTTGCTCTCCAGTGCTCATTTCATTCTTAATTTTTCATTTTTATCCTGCCGACATCTGCTTCCGGGTCAGTGTCTCACTGTGTGTTATGGCCCATACTCACGGGCTGCAAAAGTGGCCTGTCGCCAGCACACGTGAGCGTGTGCGCGACAGGCCAGCGACAGCTCGTCGCCAGGTCCCTCCGCGTACACACGCGGAAGAGGGACCAGCGGTGCGACGGAAGCTGTCGCTGACGTTCCTCCTTCCCCCGCCGGAAACTCCGTATAGTTCATGGAGGTTGCTGTCGCTAGTCCGCGTACTCATGCGGACTAGCGACAGTTGCGGCGGAGTTGCGGCGGCAACAGTCGCCATGCGATTGAAACTTTCAATCGCCTGGCGACATCAGCGACGGGCGACAGTTCGGGGTGCGCGCGCGTGCAACGCCGCATACTCACGGGCGACCTGTCGCCGAACACGCGCGCCGCGTGTTGCGGCGACAATTGTAGCCCGTGAGTATGGGCCATAAAGTATGCAGGGGCATATATACAATGTATATTAGTTAAAAAAACCTGCAGACATATACACACAGGCACAATTACTTTTACTTATTCCTGTAAAACCAAAGACAAGCACAGCTGCTGCCTGTGATCTGTGAACAGTCATCAGAGCAGCAGAGCAGTGTCCCTGTATGCTCCTGGCTCAGATGGGGAGAGAGAAGTGTGTAACTCAAGCCGGACACTAATTAGCTTCATAGATAAATAAACCTGTTTCCTGAGCTGTTTCTCTCATCACAGGCACTGCTCTCTGTGATGGCGTTCTGTGCACAGATAGAGAGAACACAGGCAGAGAGATGGGCGGGCTTAAACAGACTGCTCTTATGCTGGGCATAGACGGGTCGATCCGGCGGCCTATTAGCCCGCGGATCGATTGCCGCTCGTCGGCGGGAATCGAGCGTGCGCGGGTCGAGCGGCATGATCGGGCCAGCTGAATATTATCAACTGGCCGGATCAGCTGGTCGATACACGGTACAGAAACGTACCGTGTTTCCCCAGCATTACTGCTATGGAGCTTCCTGATAAAGCAGCCAACTGAGAGCTCAGTCAGTGGTGTTTGCAGGGGGATTACAAGCTCACAGGGCAGATCAGAATGAAACAGACAGCAGGGTAAGTTTCAGTTCTCATGTCCCTACTAGTATATAGTATTAATTAAAGTAGGTTGTTTCATCTCTGGTACACTTTAAGCGGGAACAGGGTGAGCCGTCATTCAGCTCACCCGGCGCCCAGCTCACTGGCGGCGTACTAATACATACGCTAATAGATCCCTCCTGATGTCTACATCCCCAGCAGCTGTATTTATTTTACATGTGATCAATAAAAATAAAAAGTGTGAACAATGAGGCGTCAGATAACAGATTGGATCCTTTTGTGTCACTGTGTGTGCCATTGCCTTTCTGCTTCAGCGCCTAGGAGATACGTGAGAACGTACGTCAAAAATAACCAGACTTCTTATCTTTTATATTTTACCTAAGAATGTAATGGAAATATATGGGGACATCGCATATTGAGAAGAAAATTGCGCTAATGGTACATGAGCACAAAGAAAACGAAATTACAAGTGGAGAAATAATTATGACTAGGCAATTTTGACAAGAAAATTAAAATTAGTTTATAGAGCCGTTTAGTGATGTTCAAATCCAACTAATTTACTTGCTCACTAATGAAATATTTCCACAATAAGGGTATTTTTCCCAAAGCAGGTAATTTGGGTGCGGGCGGCGTTATGGTAAAACGGCCACTGCATAGACCGCAATGTTAATTGCGGCTAAAGCGCTGCCCAGAGTAGAATTTGGGTGCGGCGCGCGCCCAATGAAAATATTGTGATTGTGGATTGCGACCAATAAATAGCAGAAGAGAGGACATCTTTAGCGATGAAGGCGGCACAGATATCGTCAGGGATTGCACAGGGAGGGCATTGGAAATCGTGGGGGGGTCGGTTACAGTTAAGCATCCGTTGGGAAGTTGGTTAGTGTTAGGCGTTGTTAAAGACAGGGCTTATCTGAGAATAGGGTTAGGGTTAGTGTTAAATGTTGGCAGATTTTGAGGTCGGTTTGGGCTAGGCATCAGTTGAGGAAGGTCTTAGGGTTAGATATCAGTAGAGGGATGTCTTAGGGTTAGGCTTTGGTAGAGGGAGGTCTTAGGGTTAGACTTTGGTAGAAGGAGGTCTTAGGGTTAGGCAATGGTAGAGGGAGATCTTAGGGTTTGGTATTGGTAGAGGGAGGTCTTAGGGTTAGGCTTTGGTAGAAGGAGGTCTTAGGGTTAGGCATTGGTAGAGGGAGATCTTAGGGTTTGGTATTGGTAGAGGGAAGTCTTAGGGTTAGGCTTTGGTAGAAGGAGGTCTTAGGGTTAGACTTTGGTAGAAGGAGGTCTTAGGGTTAGGCAATGGTAGAGGGAGATCTTAGGGTTTGGTATTGGTAGAGGGAGGTCTTAGGGTTAGGCTTTGGTAGAAGGAGGTCTTAGGGTTAGGCATTGGTAGAGGGAGATCTTAGGGTTTGGTATTGGTAGAGGGAAGTCTTAGGGTTAGGCTTTGGTAGAAGGAGGTCTTAGAGTTAGGCATTGGTAGAGGGAGATCTTAGGGTTTGGTATCGGTAGAGGGGAGGTCTTAGGGTTAGGCTTTGGTAGAGGGAGGTCTTAGGATTGGGCTTTGGTAGAGGGAGGTCTTAGGGTTAGGCTTTGGTAGAGGGAGGTCTTAGGGTTTGGTATCGGTAGAGCGAGGTCTTAAGGTTAGGCATAGGTAGAGGGAGGTCTTAGGGTTTGGTATCGGTAGAGCGAGGTCTTAAGGTTAGGCATAGGTAGAGGGAGGTCTTAGGGTTTGGTATCGGTAGAGCGAGGTCTTAAGGTTAGGCATAGGTAGAGGGAGGTCTTAGGGTTTGGTATCGGTAGAGGGGAGGTCTTAGGGTTAGGCTTGGTAGAGGGAGGTCTTGGGGTTAGGCTTTGGTAGAGGGAGGTCTTAGGGTTTGGTATCGGTAGAGCGAGGTCTTAGGGCTAGGCTTGGTAGAGGGAGGTCTTAGGGTTTGGTATTGGTAGAGGGAGGTCTTAAGGTTAGGCATAGGTAGAGGGAGGGCTCGAATGAAAATACGGTTAGGTTTAGCAATAGTAGAATATTGGTAATTTTACTGATATTCTACTAGCGACTATCTCTGGCGCCCAAATTACCGCGGCTCCCTTTTTCATGTACACCTTTTCCCACTGCATGAGTTCTGGCCCGTGGTTTGCGCACGTAACCAACACTGGGGCTATGTAAATTGCAGTGCACCATTCCCACTAACGTGATCCGATTCAAGACAACTGAAATGAGAAAGAATTTGGAGGCTGCCATATTTATTTCCTATTTATTAAACAATACCAGTTGCCTGGCAGCCCTGCAGGTAGGTCTATTTGGCTGCAGTAGTGTCTGAATAACACCAGTAACAAGCATGCAGCTAATCCAGTCAGATCTGTACAGTCTGTACTTTCAAATGGGCTTGTCTGCCATAGGCAGTCATTACAACTAGTGATTAGACACCAATGAGGGGCAATTACACAGGCTAAACTCTTTACATACAGGGTGCATTTCTGTTATGTCTTTTTGTGTCCTGTGCAGTTTGGTTCACTTTAAAGGGATACTTAAGTGTGCAAAAAAAAAGAAAAGAGTTTTACTCACCTGGGGATACTACCAGCCCCCTGAAGCCATCCTGTGCCCACGCAGTCTCGCCCGGATCCTCCTGTCCCCCGCCGGCAGCAACTTTCAATTTTGGCGACCCTTAAAGTGATCCTTAACTTAAAGAGACACTGAAGCGAGACTAAATCTCGCTTCAGCTCTCATATATAGCAGGGGCACGCGTGCCCCTGCTAAAACGCCGCTATCCCGCGGCTAAACGGGGGTCCCTTCACCCCCAACCCACCCCCCGCAAAAGCTGGCCGGAAAATGGTCGCTGGCTGTCTCTTCCTGGAGGCAAGGGCTAACAGCTGCAGCCCTGCCTCCCAGCGCGTCTATCAGCGGCGCATCGCCGCCTCTCCCCCGCCCCTCTCAGTGAAGGAAGACTGAGAGGGGCGGGGGAGAGGCGGAGATACGCGCTGACAGACGCGCGTGGGGCAGGGCTGCGGCGGTTAGCCCTGCCCCAATCAGGAAGCGCTCCCCCGCATTACGGAGGGGGTTTGGGGGGACAGGGACCCCCGTTAAGCCGCGGGATAGCGGCGTTTTAGCAGGGGCACACGTGCCCCTGCTATATATGAGGTCTGAAGCGAGATCTATTCTCACTTCAGACTCTCTTTAAAGACAGAAGAGTAAGGCCTTGTTTCCATCTGTCCGCTTCTATCCGCTTTTTATCAGCACATCAATGTTACAGATTGATACATGTTGCTGAAAAGCGGACAGAAGCGCGTAGATGGAAACAAGGCCTTAGGGCCCGTTTCCACTTGTGCGGTGTGAATTCATCGTGGAAAACGCAAAAAAGAATTGCATGCAGTTGCAAATTTTTCCACGAATTTGTGTACGTTTTCATGGTTTTTGTAAGTATGCGAATTTAACCATGTCAGTGCCTGTGTGCTTTTACATTGATTTTAGATGAAAACGTACGCAATTCGCATGGAATTAATTATATATAAAGTTACTGGAAGGGGAGGGGTTGACCTTTTCCATGAGGTCACAAGGACAGTATATGAGCAGTTATTTCCCAACTGGAAAAGGCATATAAATGAGGTTTTCTTCCCTCCCATTCTGCCAAAAGAGCTACATTTACATTCTATGTTCTATCTATCCCATGGGTTCCTATCCTCACATTATAGACCATAAATGTTGCTCTAAATTAAGTAATCAAAGCAATGTTTGCACTAGCTTAGTTCGGTGATTATAGTTTGTGTTATATTTGCAAAATTACTTTATGACCCTTAATAATATAGGGAAAATGCTCATGGGTTTCAACGTTATGTGTCTTGTTTGCATACATACAGTACTTCTGCTTCCCACTAGAGGTCCCTGCTACTATCTCTGTGATTTGCTGCTCATCCGGCTTAACAACGTTCAATGTTGACCTCTAGTGGTTGGTTGGAAACAAACATTGTAAAAGACAACAAGTGCATTAGTACACCAGATGCAGCCAAAAGGACGTAATAAGTTCTTGGTGATGGGATAGGGGGTGGACTTGCTTTTATAGCTAAACTAACATATAATTTTGTTCTTATCAGGTTGGTATAATACGAGATCGTCTCTATCAACTTGTCTCCAAGCTTCAGTTTGCTATAACAGTTTTACTAACGTCCTGGACTGAGAAGAAGCAAAGGCGGAAGTCGACAAGCAGCCTGATCACCGTGAACATTATCTTCTTCCCATTGGTGCTGACCCTCATTATTCTGTCTGCTGCGCTGTCCTCTCCCCTGCTGGCACTGTTCACTCTCCCGGTGTTCCTAGTGGGATTCCCCCGGCCCATCCGTAGTTGGCCCGGAGCTGTGGGCGCCGCGGCATGTGTATGCTCGGACACCGTTTACTACCAGCAGATGGTTCCTGGCTTCGCTGCTGCTCTGCAGGCTGCATTTGCCTCCGGAAGTCTCGGTAAGTGTGAGGATGGTGTGGAAAGGTTTTGTTTATAAAAGGCATTCGTTTTGAAGGGAATCACTGTTTGGTAAAACTTACAATAAAAAAGTCTCTCCTTGCTTGCCTTTGGCACAAGGTAATGTCATCTGTGTAAAAAAAAAAAAAAAAAAAAAAGCCACAATGGCTATCATTCATAAAGCATTACCGCATGCGGTAATGCAAAAAAAAAAAATGACTTTACCGAGCACTTAGCAAAATGTCAATTCATAAAAGCTGTTACCGCATGAAAAGTGGAAATTCCCGAGCAGTGAGGTAAATTACTGACTTGTGCGGTAATTACCTGTTTACCTCAACACATGTCAGTAAATGTCAATTCATAAAGATTAGAGCAGGCGGTAATGGCACGGAATATACCGCCTGCTTTGAAGAGGTGATAAGAGAGCGATAAGAGCAAAGTTAATGGAGACTCACAAGCAGAAGCAGTGAGATCTCCCCCAGGCAGAAGCAGCGAGAGCGGAACAAACAAGGCTTCCCCTAAATATCTTAGGTTGTGTGTTTAAAGGGACTCTGAGCAGTGCAGAAACTATGGAAAGATGCATATCATTTTAAAGCTCTCTTTCTCCTCTTTCCAATGATATATAAACCGCCACCCTACGCCTTTTCGTTTTCGCTATTTTCGCGATTGAAATTGCCGCGACCGCGATTTCAGTCGCGAAAATAAAGAAAACTAAAAGGCGTAGGGCGACGATTTAGGTGTCGCCAGAAAGAGGAGAAAGAGAGCTTTAAAATGATATCCATCTTTCCATAGTTACATTGTATTACACAGGCCGACTTTTTCTGCTGAATGGAGCTGCTGACACTGGGGAAAGTGTCGTCCTGTGTAATACAAGTGACTATGGAAAGATGGATATCATTTTAAAGCTCTCTTTCTCCTCTTTCTGGCGACACCTAAATCGTCGCTCTACGCCTTTTAGTTTTCTTTATTTTCGCGATTGAAATCGCGGTCGTGGCAATTCCAATCGCGAAAATAGCGAAAACTAAAAGGCGTAGGGCGGCGGTTTATATATCATTGGAAAGAGGAGAAAGAGAGCTTTAAAATTATATGCATCTTTCCATAGTTTCTGCACTGCTCGGAGTCCCTTTAACCTTTTGGGTTCCTGCTTTTAAGATGTGTATTTCACATCAGAAAGCCAGCCATGTGTAAAGTTTCTTGAAGTTCTTCTACACTGTGGCTTTTAAATAGATTGTTAAGAAGGACTTATAGACGGATACAGAGCAGATTCAGGGCAAGCAGAGGCAGTATAACAAAACATGCACATCTAAAGCCTCGTTCACATTACAAACTGCAGATGGCCGTGCGATCTGAACGCAATGCGTACAATTGCACGCAATCTGCGTTTGTATGCTTTGCGTGGCTGATCCCATTTACTGTAGTGAATGGGTCAGCCGCGTGGTTTGCTAAAGAATGCGTGCAGCAGTGCATTCACGCATTGCACTGCTACGCAACGCATGTATTGTGAACATCAGACAGTGCAGTCTATGCACTTCTGATGTTCGTGCGCATCTGCCTCCCGCACGTGTTGCCGAAACAGTTGGGGATGCCTCTTTTATTGTAATGCTGTCTCTGCACGAAGAACAGTAATGTAACAAAACACTCTTCTCACGTTACCGACAGTTGGGCTTCGGTAAAACACCGCACTTCTATCGCAGCTGTGAAAATGTTTATGACTTAGCACGCAAAAGTCTAAAATACCGAATGCTGTATTTTCCCGACCAGATTTTTTGATCGCACAGCCTTTTATGAATGATAGCCAATGCAGCCATTTGCATTTTTGTTTGTCATCTCCTGGGTGGCAGCTCCAATTTTAAAGAGAGCTGGCAACGGGCTTGAATCACTTAAAAAGTGGGATATGAACGCGCGGTCCTATCAGCGCTACGCGCACTCTGAAGCTACATATGATATTGGTGTAGTGCAACTGCAATACTACTTAATTAACTTCGTAGCGGCCATACTAGTGAAGTATCGTGGCCACACTACACCGTTATTGCTCAGCAATTAGAACAAACGCACTTAACTTGTACGCTACACTGATAGGACCGCGCATAGTGTGTGCATGCTCATTACAACCCGCGATACATATCTTGCTTTTTACTGAATCAAAACCCAATGATATGAAAGTGGATTTAGTATATAATAGTGTAGCATGTTAACCTCCCTGGCAGTATGACTATTTCCAGAATTTAGGGTCTAAAAGCGGTGCAATTTTTTTAGCACGCTTTCAGGCCCTAAAATGCAGAAATAATCATACTGCAGAGAGGTCTGCAGCAGCCCCTGCACTTACCTCCCTGGGATCCAGCGCTGCAGTTCTCCCTCCGTACACAGGGTGGCGCTGTAACCCTATAGTGAGATTGCAGGCTGTTCGTCATGACTACAGGCAGCAATCACACCAGCGGAATGCAGAGCCTCAATGGACAGGAAGAAGAATGACTGACGACATCTGGATCCCAGGGAAGGTGAGGGAAAACGCCCACTACGCGCCATTACTCTGCATAGACCTTGCGGGGTTACCATTCTGAGCTGCTGATTCCAACCCCGAGCCTGACTCGGGGTTAGGGCCCATTTACACTTAATCAGTTGGTACACGTTGGTACGCGGTTATTCCATAGCAGTGCATTGTGAAAAAGATTTCAGTTAAACACATTAAGTGTGAACTATGCCATAGGAAAACATGGGCATTACTTTGAAAAATCCGTTTTCTTTCAGTTATAACTGAGAGAAACTGATTAAAGGGGCACTATAGCGAAAATGTATTTTCAAAAGCACTTAGTGAATGGCAGTTGCAATGTCCAACTGCCAAAAAACTGTGTAGGGAGCAGGGAAGCTGGCCAGAATCATTGTTTAAATCCTTTTTAGGCCTCTTGCACACTGCAAGCGATTCAGATTCAGATTCCGCTTTTTAATCTGTTTTTACTTCCGATTCCGATTTGCAGTTTGCTCCCTGCACACTGCAAATCGGAATCTGAATCGGATGTAAAAACTGATTAAAAAGCGGAATCTGAATCGGAATCACTTGCAGTGTGCAAGAGGCCTAAGGGAACATCTTTATAAAGAATAAAAGCCTTGCTGAGAATCCCCTATGAAGAGATGGACTAGTCCAAAACCTTTTGCTTCTGTCAGATTTCTACTACCTACTGTAAGTGACAGCAACATAGGAGAAAAGTAAGTTATGGCTCATTTTACTCTGGAAAAAAGGTACTTCTTATTTGTTTGTTTGCACATATTTTAAATTTTAAAATTTTTCGCCATAGTGGCCTTTTAAGTGTAAAAGGGCCCTTACCGCCAGGGAGGTTAATGAAGTATATAATAATATAGTGTATAGAATGTGTATTGGCTATTGTCTGGTATTTTCATGAATCAGCAAGGGAGCTGGAAAAACAGTGCTTATTAAAAAGAAACAAATATTGCAGCATCCACATCCCTGTCATGACAGGGCCACTTTAAGGCAGCAAATCTTTTTTTTCTTTCTTCATTCATGGCACAGATGTGGTGTTATTAATCCAGTTACACAATATTGCTGCAAATGTCAGAGCGTGTCTGACTTGCACTGCAGGAGTACCTTTCACAGCACAGACAGCTGCCGGCCTATGACATCACCCCTCATGTCTATACCGGGAGGCCTCCTCAGTGCGGTCAGACTCGGGCCTTGTGTTCTAGATTCCCTTCAAACATGAATATTTCATGTCTGCATACCTGCCCACAGGAAGTGAGTGAAATAGAAGCCTGGAAGGGAGACGGGCAGAGCAGCCGGCACACGGCTGTTTAATGCAAGGCTTCACATTTATATTGTTTTCTGGGTGGTTTATTTGCGTTGCCATGGAGCGTTGCCACAGCACAGGGAGAAAGTATGACAGTCAGGCAGGAAGTGGCACTCTCGTGTTCTAAGGCATGTGCTCTGCGCCAGGAATAGGAGGCTGGGAGATTTTATTACACCGAGCGTTCTCGTCACATAACTAGCGAGATTACATTTGATCAGAGGGTTTCATAACCTCCTTTCTTTCTGCCGTTTCTTACCACCTCTCTCCCCTTTCATCCCGGTAATCTCTCTACTGGTGCTCAGGCAGATTTAAGTGTTAGCATGTCAAGGCAGACACAAAAGTTAAAATGGGAAACGTACATTTCAAAATTTTTAAAGTAAAAAAAAAATAGGCTTTGGCGGCGACAGCCGGTAATTGTTGCCGTTATTCAGTGGGAGATGCCTAATTGGCTTTTTATTTTGCAGGTGTGTTTTTTTTACCTAGTTCCCCATCAGGTCCTCTTCTCCTCTATGTGCTGTGATTGGCTATTGCCTTTTTAATTTGATTGGCTAATATGATCACTTGTGACTATATAAGCAGGTGTGGTTTTGATTGTATTTAGGCTGAGTGGCTTGAGAAAGAGCTATCGAAGCAGCGGGCTGTCGCCGCCAAAGCATATTTTTTGACTATTATGTCATTTTAATGGCATTTCAATAAAGAGCTTATTTTTATTCTGTGGTGCCAGCCCTTTTTGTATGCATGCTGTGTGGGTCTCATTGGTACTGAGACCTTTGGCTTGGGCACGCAGGAATTTCTCCTTTTACTGAGTGCTCCTCCACTCCACAATTTTTGCAAAATTTTTAAAGTAAAATAAAAACAAAACAAAGAACAAAACGGATACTTACCTCAGAGGGAAGCCTTTGGATTCTGCAGAGGCTTTCCACGTATTCTTTTAGACCACAGTTGCTGCTTGCAGTAGGGCACCTCTTGTTCCTTCTCTCCTCCTCATAAAACAGAAATGGCTGCTGGGCCTAGAGCGACACAATGTGTCTATGCAATGGTTGTTCCTAAACTTTATACAACATTATCACAAGTCTGTACATGTGCAGGAAAAAAGGGCCCGGCTGGATAACGAAATCTGATAACGATAAACATCGTTGTCAAACTTGGTTAATGATAAAAACCGTTGTAAAAACAGACAAGAAATAATAACGAAAAGATATTAACGTTAAAAATTGTTAGGTAATTCATCAAAACAGCTTAACCCAACCCTACTCTCACACAGAACTCTCCCCTGGTGGTGCCTAAAATTAACCACTCCCCTGGTGGCGCCTAACCCTAACCACCTCCCGGTGGTGCCTAACCCTAAACACCACCCCCCGGTGGTGCCTAACCCTTACCCCCCCAGTGGTGCCAAACCCTAACCACCACCCCTGGTGTTGCCTAAAACTAACCGCCACCTGGGTGGTGCCTAACCCTAACCACTCCCCCTAGTGGCGCCTAACCCTAACCACCTCCCGGTGGTGCCTAACCCTAACCACCTCCCGGTGGTCCCTAACCACTCCCCCAACCACTCCCTCTGCAGAAACACCCTTTTACACATTGAAACGATAATATCTTTGATAACGTAAAATCTGTTCTTACAAATGAAATAATATGATAAAAACTATTGCAAGCTTCTAAAACGATAACATACTTCAAAAACTGTAATGTTGTTAACGATATTTATCATGGAGCCCTTTTTTCTGATTTTTTTCGCCGTATTAACGATAATTGCATTACATTCTATGGCGGCGCCCTTTTCGTCCAAACTCAGCCGGCGCCCTTTTTTGCTTCTACTGTCTGCACATACAGGTAGCTTTAAAATGGAACCTTCCCTGATCAGTAAGCTAATGCTTGCATTGTTTATTTCTAACCCCTATTAAAGTGAACCCGAGGTGAGAGTGGTATGGAGGCTGCTATATTTATTTCCTTTTAAGCAATACCAGTTGCCTGAATCCTCTACCTCTAATACTTTCAGCCATAGAGCCAGAACAAGCATATGCAGATCAGGTGATTCTTTCAATATTGTGAGGCAGGGGTCACACTTGTCGGCTTTCGTGCGCGTTTTCTGCACAGAAAAACTGTTTTCAACTGAGAACTCATGTTATTAAATGAGCTAGGTCACACTTGAATGTAGATTTCGCATGCAGAAAAAAAACTGACATCTTGCGCAATTTGTCAGTTTTCTCTATAAATTACATTAGCTGTTGTAAGGTAGAGGTCACATTTGTCTTTCAGTTTTCTGAAAACTGTAGAAACTGAAAGACAAGTGTGACCCCTGCCTCAGAGCTGACAAGATTATAGCTACATGCTTGCTTTTGGTGTAATTCAGACACTACTACAGTCAAATAGACCGGCAGGGCTGCCAGGCAACTGGTATCGATTAAAAGGAAATAAATATGGCATCCTCCATATCACTCTCACATCGGGTTCACTTTAAAGAGAACCCGAGGTGAGGTTCTGACAATGCTATCTGCACACAGAGGCTGGGTCTGCTTATATTGCCCAGCCTCTGTTGCTATCTCAATCCCCCCTAAGTTCCCCCTGCGCTCTGCTGGCCCCCATAAATTTACCTCTGCACTGTCAGTCTTGCCGCTCCCCCGCATCCTTCCTAGCTCCGTTCCCCACCCACGTCCCTTCCCTCCCCGCTGATTGGAGGGAAGGGAGGTGGGCAGGGACCGGAGCTAGGCAGGAGGCGGGGGAGCGGTGAGAGTGACAGCTGCAGATGTAAACACAGCCCGCTGCGTGTCGGCAGTGCGGCTGTGATTTATGGGGGCCAGCAGAGCGCAGGGGAAACTAAGGGTCGAGATAGCAACAGAGGCTGGGCAGTATAGGCAGACCCAGCCTCTGTGTGCAGATAGCATTTTCAGAACCCCACCTCGGGTTCTCTTTAACCTCCCTGGCGGTTTATTAAAATCCGCCAGGGGCAGCAAATACGTTTTAAAAAAAAATAAAAAATTTTTTTAATGTAGCGAGACAACGTCTCGCTACATGATAGCCGCTGCTCAGCGGCATCCCCCCAGATCAAGAGATCCCGTTCAAAGAACGGGATCTCTTGGAGGACTTCCCCCGTCGCCATGGCGACGGGGCGGGATGACGTCACCGAAGTCATCGACGTTGTGACGTCAAAGAGGAATCCGATCCACCCCACAGCGCTGCCTGCCACTGATTGGCCAGGCAGCGCACGGGGTCTCGCCTGGGGGGGCCCTGCATCGCGGCGGCGGGCGGCGGCGATCGGGTGAGACACGCAGCAAGCAAAGTGCTTGCTGCGTGTTTAAAAAAAAAAATGATTCAAATCGGCCCAGCGGGGCCTGAGCGGCGACCTCTGGCGGTAATGGACGTAACAATGCGTCCATACCGCTAAGGAGGTTAAGGTGTGTGCATGTTGGCTCCAGTACTTCTCTTTTGACTCCTGGGGGGAAGGGGGGGGCTAAAAAAAACTTCAGAAGTGTTGTCCTGGTTGCTATTACAACATTAGCTGTAGTGATATTCATGTCTAGGAGAACTCATGGAGGAGCATGTGATTTGCTTGATCAGCTAATTTGCAATGCTCTGATTTGCATTGATCACATCCTGCATTAGCACATGATCATGACCAGAAAATCAGCGACTTGTATATCTATCACCTGATCAAACTGATCACATGCTTCTCCATGAGCTCTCCTAGACATGACCATCACTAATTACATGTTAGTTGGTGCCTATGCTGATAGTTAACTAGCTGCAGCAAATGCTGATTTCTGCTTTGAAATCCTGCTCTTAAAGACTCAGAGCTGAGTCTTCCTGCTGATTTTTTACTTACCCGGGGCTTCCTCCAGCCCCATAAGCATGGATGTGTCCCTTGCCGTCCTATTCAGCGCCTCCGTTCAGCCGCACTCTTCCCTCCCGCGGCTCAGTGACATCAGCGGCAGACCACCTGCGCATGCGTGGACCTTCTGCGCAAGCGCAGAAGGCCCCCGCTGACGTCACTCAGTCCGACTGAGCCGCGTACCGGGAGTGGACTGTGGCTGAAAGGAGGACGGTGAGAGACACATCCATGCTTATGGGGCTGGAGGAAGCCCAGAGTAAGTAAAAAAAACTGCAGGAAGACTCATCTCTGAGTCTCTTTAAAGTGAACCAGAGGCGAAGCACCCTCATGTATTTTACCATATAGATCAGTGGGAACATTCGAGAAAACACCTACCCTGCTCTGTTTCATCCTTCACTGATCAGCCTGCTTGTTATCAGCCCAGATAAAGTCCCCGACTGAGCATTCAGTCTGGCTTTGCTATAATGACTCCGCTATAATGATTCCTGAGCAGAGCCACAAGGGGGCAGGGTTGGGCTTAAAAAGACACCAGAGAACACAGACTATAAAAATTCCTGAGCAAAGCCAGACTGAATGCTCAGTCAGGGATTTTATCAGGGCTGATAAGAAGCAAGCTGAACAGTTAAAAATGAAACAGAGAGCAGGGTAGGTGTTTTCTCTAATGTTCCCACTGATATATATGGTAAAATACATGAGGGTGCTTAATCTCTGGTTCACTTTAAACTGTTCTCACCGTTAACTTTCCACCATTGTAAACTGATGATACACACTCATTATTAACTCTACTAAAATGTCAATAACAATATCTGAAAATGTTGATTTATGAGAGTATGAGCTGCCAATGACTACATTTTTTTGTAATGTAAGTACTCACATTAAATAACAGATTGTATTTTAGAAAAGAAGTAAAAACAGTAGTTACGAATACGATGCAAATTGTAAATGACATATTGTTCATAAAATAAATTGACGAGCATGTCTGGAAAATTTGGTGTGCTGCTTACTGAGCAAACTGGATATAACCTTATTGTGCAAGACGGCTGCTTCCATTACTAGATGACTGTGACCGGGGGGATGGGGGTGAGGGTGAGTTTGATTTCCACATAGATGACATAACTTTGGGCCAAAGGCAGGTAGAATAACTATAAAGGCAAAAAGAGTTGGGAGACTAGTTTGAATTTCGTGGCTGTAATTTCACTGAAAACATTTAAAGAGACCTCGAGGTGGTTCTTGGGGAGGCAGCTGGGACACAGAGGCATGTTCTCTGCCTCATGATATGCCTCTGACCCCCCCCCCCCCCCCACCGCCGCGCTAAAGACCCCCGAGATTAGCGACAATATTTGTCGCTATCTCGGAGGTAAACACAAGGAGAGGGATTACCTGTTTAAAACACCTACCAGGGGCGTTCCTGCAGGGTTTCCAGAGCAGCCATTGGGCAGCTCTTTCTCCTTGACCACGCCCCCTGCCGCTCCCCCACCTCCCTGCACGCTGTGAGCAGCGTTTGTTTTTTTTTGGCTAACTGATCCGCTCAGCCCCCCGGATCAGGTAGCCTACTTTTTTTTTTAGCCCACCTCGGGCTCCCTTTAAGGTTGCGGTTTAGCTCCAAGTTTGAAAAGTTGAGACACTTTTTTGCACATCTCGCACCCAAAAACAGGAAACGTTGTAGGCGCTCAATAATCCATATGAAAATTGCAAGAATTATGAGCAGACTTCACAAGGTGGCAGTATTGTTTGTGTAATCACATTTTGTGACACGATAGTTTAACTTTAATGAAGTCCAGGCAAATGAAAAAGAACACACTGGGCTCAACTCACTCACGATGATTGCCAGCGTTTAGGGCTAGTGATTTTTTAAGTTGTGCAAACATGAATCCGACTGATTCCGTTAACAAAATAGTGCTGGGTGAATACAAGCCTGCCCAGCCATGCAAGAAAGAACACCATCAAATACCTTTTCATGGCTTGAAAGACAAAAAATTGAAACCGAGAGCCCAATCTAACGTAGTATTTTCAGTAAATATGGATATGTTGTGTGATTGAATTATAGTCATAAACGTGGGTCACCACACAGGCGACCACTGGATAGGCAGGTGGGGAGACTCAGGTCTAAAAGTCGCTCTCTGTAGATAGGAAAGGTAGGGGATACACCCCTCCACCAAGGGTGGACTAGATAAGTAATAAACAAAGATAACAGAGGCGCCAACAAAGGATAAAATAGCTAAAAACTGTTTAAAAGGAAGGAAGTGGGTGGACTCGCCTCCCTCAGGTATATAAATGACCAGGCAGAATGAGCCTTTATAAATATAACCTTGACATTTATTAAAACAATTCTCCAAATGTGCAACGCGTTTCACGGGCCAACATCCCGCTTCATCAGGCAATCAAGTGTGAAGAACACTCAGTGGGTAAAGCAATAGGTTTGTGAGCCTCTGTGATATACCTTTTCATGTTCTTGTTACTTGCTAAAATTAGGGCAGATGAGCTTTGTACTTATTACTAGCTTAAAGCAGGTGATAAGATGTATGGCTCAACTTCCCCCCAAGCCTTTGTTAATCCCGTGCTCCCCTTGCAGTCTGATCCAGACAGCGTAGGGATTCGCCACTTGGACAATACCAGCCTGCATGATTCATCACCTGTGTGCCAGATGCCTGGCAGCCCTGCTGATCTATTTGGCTGTAGCAGTGTCTGAATCACACCAGAAACAAGCATGCAGCTAATCTTGTCATATCTGACAATAATGTCAGAAACATCTGATCTGCTGCATGCTTGTTCAGGGTCTATGGCTGCATTAGAGAAAGTGGATCAGCAGGACAGCCAGGCAACTGGTATTGCTTAACCTCCCTGGCATTCTATTAAGATCGCCAGGGCGACTGCGGGAGGGTTTTTTTTAATTAAAAAAAACTATTACATGCAGCCAACTGAAAGTTGGCTGCATGAAAGCCCACTAGAGGGCGCTCCCGATGCGTACTTCTGATCGCGTAACAATGAAGGCCGCAACGAGCGGCCTTGTTTCGCTTTCCTCGTCGCCATGGCGACGAGCGGAGTGACGTCATGGACGTCAGCCAACGTCCTGACGTCAGCCGCCTCCGATCCAGCCCTTAGCGCTGGCCGGAACTGTTTGTTCCGGCTGCGCTGGGCTCGGGCGGCTGGGGGGACCCTCTTTCGCTGCTGCACGCTGCGGCGGCGATCAGGTAGCACACGCGGCTGGCAAAGTGCCGGCTGCGTGTGCTCCTTTTTATTTGAACGAAAAATCGGCCCAGCAGGGCCTGAGCGGCACCCTCCGGCGGTAATGGACGAGCTGAGCTCGTCCAGACCGCTAAGGAGGTTAAAAGGAAATAAATATGGCAGCCTCCATATCCCTCTTGTTGCAGTTGACCTTTAAAGAACAAGCGACACCCATGCTAACCTACAAATAAAAAACACATATATAAGTAGATAAATACTACTTCTACTTACATAACAGATGTATTGTGCTATCCACGTAATGATTCCTGTGAATTTTATAAAGGAAAAGCAGAAAATCCTATTCTAGGCAGTGGCCATCTTGCCAAGCTAATGCTGACATCACATCCTCCCTGACTCTTGTTTCCCCCTCCCTTCTCTTGCTCATTGTGTATTCATTAGCTGCCCTCCTCCCAGAGTCTTCAGACACTTCCACTGAGGTGTATACTAACAACTGCACTGTCTTTTTTTATTTACTCCTCCAATCACTGAGTCACCTCAGCCTTGCTTGTAAACACAAGTAATCAGAGGGTGTTTCTGATAAGCAACTAGGCAGGGAAATAAATGGAAGAGGAGGAATATATTATAGATAAAAATAACTCCCAGCATTCAACTCTTTGGCACTGTTTGGCTCTAGGGGCCAGTGCTCCTAAAGTATGTACCGTATATACTCGCATACAAGCCGAATTTTTGACCCCCAAAAAGGGGGTCAAAAGTTGGGGGGTCGGCTTGTATGCGAGTCTTCCCTGGTGGTCTAGTGGTGGGTGGTGGGTGGTCGAGTGGTCCGCGCCCCGCTCCCCCCCCCCTCCCCGCTCCCCCCGCGGCCGCCGCTGCTATTTTACCTTCTTAGACAGCGGCCGCTTCCTAATCCGCGTTCCTCTTCTTTCTCAGAGTGTCAGTGTATCACAGCAGCGCGCCGGGCGCTGCTGCTGTGACGATGCAGGGGGCAGGAAAGAGCGGTTCCCTTGGTAACGGCGATACAGATCGCCGTTATAGGGAGCCGCGCTATTTCCTGCCCCCTGCATCGTCACAGCAGCAGCGCCCGGCGCGCTGCTGTGAAACACTGACGCTCTGAGAAAGAAGAGGAACGCGGATTAGGAAGCGGCCGCTGTCTAAGAAGGTAAAATAGCAGCGGCGGCCGCGGGGGGAGCACTACCCACCTATGCTGGGCACTATACTAGCTAAACTGGGCACTATACTAGCTAAACTGGGCACTATACTAGCTAAACTGGGCACTATACTGGCTAAACTGGGCACTATACTGGCTAAACTGGGCACTATACTAGCTAAACTGGGCACTATACTGGCTAAACTGGGCACTATACTGGCTAAACTGGGGCACTATACTAGCTAAACTGGGCACTATACTGGCTAAACTGGGCACTATACTGGCTAAACTGGGCACTATACTAGCTAAACTGGGCACTATACTAGCTAAACTGGGCACTATACTGGCTAAACTGGGCACTATACTGGCTAAACTGGGCACTATACTGGCTAAACTGGGCACTATACTGGCTAAACTGGGGCACTATACTAGCTAAACTGGGCACTATACTGGCTAAACTGGGGCACTATACTAGCTAAACTGGGCACTATACTGGCTAAACTGGGCACTATACTGGCTAAACTGGGCACTATACTAGCTAAACTGGGCACTATACTAGCTAAACTGGGCACTATACTGGCTAAACTGGGCACTATACTGGCTAAACTGGGCACTATACTAGCTAAACTGGGCACTATACTAGCTAAACTGGGCACTATACTGGCTAAACTGGGCACTATACTGGCTAAACTGGGCACTATACTGGCTAAACTGGGCACTATACTGGCTAAACTGGGGCACTATACTAGCTAAACTGGGCACTATACTGGCTAAACTGGGCACTATACTAGCTAAACTGGGCACTATACTAGCTAAACTGGGCACTATACTGGCTAAACTGGGCACTATACTGGCTAAACTGGGCACTATACTAACTAAACTGGGCACTTTACTAGCCATACTGGGGCACTATACTAGCTAAACTGGGCACTATACTAGCTAAACTGAGGCACTACCTACCTATACTGGGCATTTTACTAGCTATACTGGGCACTATACTGGCTATACTGGACACTACCTACCTATACTGGGCACTATACTAGCTATATTGGGACACACTGGGGGGCTGCACCAATCCAGCATTTCCTACCCCCGGCTTATATGGGGGTCAATCATTTTTCCCTGTTTTTTCAGGGAAAAGTTGGGGGGTCGGCTTATATGCGGGTCGGCTTATATGCGAGTATATACGGTAATAACTCCAAACCATAACAGCAGAAAAAGTTTTGCAAGTTTTGAATGCAGGATTAGCATCTTTATCACTTAATACACTCAGACCAATTGCTGTTGAAATTAGATTTTTATGGTGACAATACCGCTTTAAATGTTGTGATACCCGGGGCAAATGGGCAAATAAAATGTGTGGGTTTTATCTACAGTAGCATTGCTTAATTTAAAACTATAGGGGATGGAATTGGAGAAATAGTGTATTTTTTTGTTCCGGCATTTTTATCTGTAAACTTGTTTCTTTTTCCTTTAACTTCTTTCCTCCTAGTCTTCCGGTTTTCTTTCCTTATTAGGTATTTCTGTAGTTTGCAGGCAGGCTACAAGTAACGGTGTTGCTGGATAAATATTGCACTTGTTTTTTTCCTAAATGGGATGCTGTTTGAAACAAAACTGCTTTTACATCCCATCTGACAGGTTTATGCTACATTCTGTCTTTTCTGTCTTTTTTACAGGCGTGGTTTCCCCGGGATCACACTACCTGTGCCGTTTTCAAGATCGATTAATATGGCTGCTGATCCTTGAAAGAGGCTATACTTACTGCTGTGTGAACGTAAAGGTACAGGAGACATTCTCTATGGACAGGGCTGGCTTTGTACTCTTTACCGCCCAAGGCCACTGTCACCAGCCGCCCCCTTTAGTATAGGTAGCCAGATGACCCCTCCTTTCCTCTATTATAGGTAGCCTGATGACCTCCCCCAGTATAGGTAGCCAGATGACTCCCATAATCCCTCCTTTTCCCACCCCCCTTCAGTATAGGTAGCCAACTCACCTTCACACCGCAGCAGCCATCAGTGTCACTCATTTCTCCACTCGTCTCCATTGCAGAAGCTTCCTCTCCCCCTCTGTCTCCGATGCTGTCCAAGTCCATAGCCGGCAGCCACAATGCAAACGTGCACAGAGAGCAAGATGGCTTCTGCACAGGCGGCTAGCAGCAGAGTACCGCGATCAGACACTCACCTGATCTCCCTGCATGGTAGCATTTGCAAGCTAGCAAATGCTGCACCAGTTTGGCCTGCTGCTTTACTCCTGTGGTGCCCTAGGCTATGGCCTATGTGGCCTTGGTCTAAATCCGGCCCTGTCTATGGAATTCCTACCACTTAGCAAACCATGAGCATAAGGCCAGGTGCACATCAATGTTCACTTCAGATCCTACTTCCAATCGAGCAAATGATTTGATTGAGCAACAAAAAAAAATACTGTCTATTGATAGCAAGCGATTGATCCGAAGCTCAAAACCGACCTTTTTATCCATCTGAAGCAGATTGGACAGGCCGGAAAATATCGATCACATTGCCGGTCATTGTTTCATGTGTATGTCCAAGTCTGGTACCATTATCCCTCTCGATTCGTTTTTGATAAATATCTGATTTGAAAAATGATCAAAATGTGGAAAAAATTGCATTATCGATTTGATCTATCTTTAGGGTAGGATCTGTAGTAGAATTGCATGGTGTGGCCACTCTGACTTTGATCTCTTAGGCCTGGCACACGCCTAAGAGTTCAAAGTCAGAGTGGCTTGTGAGATTCAGTTTACAACTTGCGTACACAATTATTTTTGTGTTTGATCTACATTTCTGATTCACTTTGGACAAATCTTAAAGAGAATCTGAGACAAAGAGAACATAAGGAGTTATACTTACCTGGGGCTTCTTGTAGGCCATGGACTCCCTCGACGTCCATCCACTGACCTAGCCAGTCAGGCTGTACTGCGCATACATGGCCTTGGCTGTGCACCTCCTTGGTCGCTTTGCACGTATGCAGTTGCAAGCCTTAAAGTGGATCCGAGATAAACTTTTACTCATTGCATAGTCGTGTTCCTTTCATATAGTTTATAGGGTATTCCTCAAGCCAAATACTTCTTTTGTTTTGTTTTAATACTCTAATTCCCTATAAACTAAACAAGCCTCGCCCACAGCTTTTTCACAGCGCCTTGGCACAGTAGCAAGGGCTTATGGGAGCCCAGTCTGGGCAGAAGGAGGAGGAGGTTACTAGCCAGAGATTTCAGAGGTAGAGGGAGGAGGAGAGGGGACTGAATTTACACACAGGCAAGCTGATAGCATCTCCAGACCTCAGCCTGTGACAATGTGTCAAACAGAACATGGCTGCCCTCATTGTATCACAGGAATAAATATTCGTAAACTGTTGAAGCTGTTTGTAGCTAGATATGCTGTGTAAACTATCTAAACTTTAGATAAGATGTAGACAAGTTATAGTTCGTTTTTCCTCTTGGATCCGCTTTAACTAGCTGCACAGGAGCAGAACGCTCTCGACTTTGGGAGCATGGCCAGGACCGCACATGCACAGTAGTCTCCGACTACTGGGCCTTACAGCCGGAAAATGGAGGGGAGCTGATGGACATGGCCCACGGCCTGCCCCCTGTAGGCTAGCTGCCAATATCTCCTGTTGTACAAAAATGTAAGTCTACTTATGTCTAGCTGCATCCATGTGTATCAGTTTGCATTAAATGTATTTAGATTAAGGTTTAGTGCATAGTTTTGCATCTGATTTGTATTCAAGGTGTGTAATTTAAGTCCCTGGGGGGGCGGTGCACGCGTCTGTTGGTTTCATTTCAGTTGCAGTGCTGGCAATCTTCTCCCTGTTCTTTAGAAAATGTGTAGACCATTTATGGCTATCACCCTCAGGTTCACATACTATGTTAGGTCAACCAGTGGGTAAGTCTCTTCCAAGAGGGCATGTCATCGTTGTGGAAGAGTCTAGTATTGAACAATCTGAGCACAGGCTGTCCTTGAAGCCAATGTCCTCCTCTGGTGCATCTGTTTTAAATGCAAGTGTAATCTACCTGTGTGCGGGCTCTGCACATCTATGCAGCTGGTCAACTCGGGTACAGCCTGTATTTGGAAGTGCTGCCAATATCTCCTGTTATACAAAAATGTAAAGGTGGCCATACACTGGTCGATTTGCCATCCGATCGACCAACAGATATATCCCTCTCTGATCAAATCTGATCAGAGAGGGATTGTATGGCTGCCTTCACTGCAAACAGATTGTGAATCGATTTCACTATGAAACCGAATCTGTGGAGCTGCCGCTGACAATACCCCCATGCCCCCCGCATACATTACCTGATCAACCCGGCGCAAGTCCCCTGGTCTCCGCTGTCTTCTTCTCTGCTCTGCTCCAGGGCTACAGCTTCACTTTACTTCCTGCCGGGGAAAGTTTAAACAGTAGAGGGTGCTCTACTGTTTAAACTTCCTGTCCGGACAGGAAGAAGTGAAGCCTGCCTGGAGCCCAGCAGAGAAGGAACAGCGGGGACACGCGCCGGCGGAGCAGGTAATGTATTGCCCTTAGCGTCGGTCGTCGGACATTCGGACGCTGCTATCGACGCACTCCCGACCCGCCGGCGATCGAGCGAAATCTTCCACATGGACGGATCGACAGGAACGATCGATTTCAGACAGAAATCGATCGTTCGGTCAGCGTTTGCGTAACAATTTCACAGCAGATTCGATCACAGTGATCGAATCTGCTGTATATGGGCGGGAAAATCGTTTAGTGTATGGGCACCTTAAGTCTACTTGTGGCTAGCTGCATCCATGTGTATCAGTTTGCATTCAATGTATTTAGATTAGGGTTTAGTGCATAGTTTTGCATCTGATTTGTATTCAAGGTGTGTATTTAAGTCGGGGGGCGGTGCACACCTCTGTTGGTTTCATTTCAGTTGCAGCCTGACTGAGTGCTTCCAATTTTCTCCCTGAAGCCCCAGGTAAGTATAAATCCGTATGTTCTTTTCGTCTCAAGTACTCTTTAAAGTGAACCTGAAATGAAAAAAATGTTTAACAAATAGATACTTACTTCAGTAGTTGGGCTTGGGGAGAGGCCAAGAGATGGCTCTCCCTCTGCGTGGCAAAGCAGGGGAATATAACATATATTCTCCTACTGATTGCCTTGCCTGTCCTCTCATAGTGTCATTTGGGGTCTTGCTATTGCTGGCACCTGAGTTAGTGTTTTCCGCCCAGCACCGCTATAGCCGTAATAGCATTATGGTCTATTGCGACGCACTAAGCAGGAGCTGCACCACTCGGAACAGCGTCGAGAAGACCTGACTCGCCTCCTGGCCTACTATTTCAGCACTGGGTCCCTCTAAGCATGTCCAAGAGCTTGTCAGATATGCTTTTGTGGCCGTGCTCCAAGCATCTTCGTATTGGGCATGTGCAAGTACGTTCCACACATGCCCAGTAGAACGAAGCAGCTTGTGCATGGGTTTAGCTCTGTGCATGAGTTTGCTTTGTTTTACTGAGCATTTGCAGACTGTACTCCTGCTTGCCCAGTATGGAAAAGCCTTGTAATTGGATGGGAGCGCAGCCAGGAAGAAGAAGATCCAGGGCAGTGGCAGGGGGACCTGGGAAGCCTCTGGACCATCCAGAGGCTTTAGGGGGCTGTGACCAAATGCTATTCAAGTGAAAATCAAACACTGATCACATTCACATGGTATGCAGTCAAATAACAAATGTGTTCATTAAATTATTTGCTGTCATTGTTCATATAAATAGTGGTGGAAATGTCTGCCAAACTTTTGTGCCAGAACTGTCGTACCTCTCGGTTTACAAGCCCTACTCCATAGAGCCAAATTAATCCATGCCATGCACTGATGAGGATCAAACAATCCGAAACAGTCTGTATGCATGTTGGATTATTATGGCTCTGTACAATTTAACAAGCTGACACATCATTGCATTCCAGCGGTTCTGGAGGTGTGTATAGCTTCTAAGGGTACAATGGTTAATTTGCATATATTCAGCAGTGGTGCTCTGGGAGACATCTCGAGCTCACTCCAACCTGAATTATCGCAAATTCTTTCTGTTTTAGGAAAGCAAATTTTTGTTTTTATTTTTGTTTGTAATTAAAAAAAGTGATCTAACTGCTTTCATGCACAGAAAAGTGCATGAAAGCAGTTAGGACTACATCAAGCTTTAGGCACTGATCCGCACCCTTCCAGCTTCTGCCCAATGGTCATGTGAAAGGTTTGATATAAGGAGACTGGAGCAGACAGGTCTTCAGCTGCCTCTCTTGATCATTTTATTCGTTTATCAGCAGTCCTGTTGACAAAAAGTATGTTACGCTTCCTGCTGCACAGAACAACATTTATAGGTGTGCCCTTGCAAGCTTACAATCTAAAGGAATTTGGGGGGCAAGAGATGGAGAAGTATGCAGTAGTCATACAGGCAGTGAGTTTTTAGGATATCTAGTAAGGAGTGCAACTTGGCCAGAGGTTGGAGGGGGAATGGCCTAAGTCAGAGCATATGCTAATCATGTGCCAGGGCTAATCATGTGACACCACATAGGGATACTTACTAGCTCTGGCCCCTCCCATTACCTTGATAATATCAGTGTTGCAGAAGCACAGAAGTATCCACCATCACTGCAGGTCCAGTGACACTGAAGCAAAAATAAAACTTATGATATAATTAATTTTATGTGTAGTACGGATAATTAATAGAACATTAGTTGCAAAGAAAAGTCATATTTATTTTCAGTTATATAGTTTTTTTGTTTGTTTTTTTTATAACATTGTATCGTCCTCTAATATAATGTATGCAGTTTACACATTACACTCAGCATTTTAAATGATTTCACAGAGCAGAGCTAATGACATTTTCAACTTTCCTCGGCAGAGAAAACCATAAACAAACAAGAAACAATAAATGAGAGACGTTTGAGATAAGAGCTTCAAAAGACAGTGCTGTCTACAGCTTTTTTTGGTCATGGAGCTCAAATAAGCTCTTTTGTATAGATAACAACTGAAGTTTCTTAAAGGATACCCGAAGTGACATGTGACATGATGAGATAGACATGTGTATGTACAGTGCCAAGCACAGAAATAACTATGCTGTGTTCCTTTTTTTCTTTCCCTGCCTGAAAAAGTTAAATATCAGGTATGTAAATGGCTGTCTCAGTCCTGACTCAGAGAGGAAGTGACTACAGTGTGACCCTCACTGATAAGAAATTCCCCCTATTTTTATCTCTTTATTGCTCTCAGAAGCCATTTTCTGCTAGGAAAGTGTTTTATAGTTGGAATTTCTTATCAGTGAGGGTCACATCACATTGAAAGCAGCGTGACTCCTATATAAAATGTATAGCACATGTTTAATTACAGTATACAGTACATGTTTCTGACAAGAAGGAGTATTTCTTTATGGACTGGTTTACACTGCAACTTACTCAAGTCGTGTAGTGGCATTTAAAGGAAATACTACCAGGACTGTGCAGTTGGAGTCGGTGGTTTCATTAAGTCAGAGTCGGAGTTGGATGATTTTTGTACCAACTCCACAGCCCTGAATACCACATCAATGTAAAATCCATTAATTTAAAAAGGGCAAATTGACACTGCAAGCCTGGCTGGCACTGTCAGCTTTGTTGAAGTTCCTGCTTTTGGTACTTTTGTGGTGCTTTCTAGAAATTTGAGCTCCATAGACGTCATAAAAATGCCAATAAATCTGCAGTGTGTCTACTTCCTACTTTCATGGAAGTAGACATAGGGTTAAAATCCTGTGTTTACAAATTAGCTGCTCTGCCGAGAATCTAAATACATACAGGGTGGACTTATCTATGTTTCCTTCTGTCCTGTGCAAGAGTTCAAGTCAACTTTAAATTTTGGAGCTGTACCTCATGCTGTAGAAGGGAGTTCATGAATTGAATCAAATTTACCAGTTATACTTTTTTTTAATTGTCTGTAGGCCTTTATTTACTGTCATGGTGATGATCTAATTTCTGTCTTCTGCACCTGCTGTAGGGATTAGAATTACAGGAGACCTCGTGCCACACAGCCGAAGCCCGCAGAGTAGATGAAGTTTTTGAAATGGCCTTTGAACAAGCTGAAAACACCGGTCGATTTGCCTTCAACAACCATTTTGGGAACGTTTTAACACCGTGCACTGTCATCCCGGTCAGCGTATACTCCGATGCCCGGAACGTCTTGTCTGGCATCATCGATTCACATGACAACTTGAAGCAATTTAAAGATGATTTCATCAAAGTGCTTTTATGGGTCTTGATACAGACTTGCTACAAAAAGTCAAAAGTTCAAAAAAGCACAAAAACAGAACAAAGGGAAGAGAAAGAGATGAGCTTGTCCGAAAGACACCAGGAATCTGCGGGGCCACGTTCAGTAGAGCACAAGGAGTCTTCAAAGGACCTGGAAAGCTTTCATGAAGACATTGGCGATGACTGGTCTGATGATGACATCTTTGAAATTCTTCCCCATCCGAAGGCATCTGGAATTAGGCAAGTCAAAGCTGCTGTTGGAGATGGTTTTTCCATCCCTGGTAGTGTTCACACACATATCGATGCTCATGTGGAACAAGATGTTGCCGTGGACAAACTCTACTCTGTAGTGGGATTTGGTCTTCCTGCAACTGACCGAGGAAACACAACTCATGTTGAACATTTCAAAATGGTGGAATTCAGCTCCTCTTACTCTAAATTTCTAAGTATACCTCAAGACTGGATATTTGCCTCCTTGATAAATCTCAAAATGAGCGAAATGAAACAAATGTTTCCTACAGACTGGTATGAATTTGTCTTAACTCAGTTAGACTTCCACCACTTGAGTGAGAAGCCCCATGGCCTGCTCGAGGAGGGCATCAGAGACAGAGCACTAAGAGACTTGTATATTCAAGGTTTGGCCTCTATTTATTATGCCTTTTTTGGCATGGAAAACTCATCTCCTAGTTCCGCCTGGCTATTTCGAGCGTATCTGGGTGGGATCCCTTGGTCGGTTTCATTGGATTGGCTAACTGGAAATCCTGAACTCTTTCAGCTTGCACTCAAGGCATTCAGGTAAAGATTTTTTTTTTTTTTTTTGTCTTCAATAAGTTAAAAACTGGGGGAACGGAAATAGAGCTTGATGATAATGAGGAGGTGGCCAGCACTTCGTTTGAGGTAGGATTAGAGCGATGCTGTTAAATTCACTTAAAGGACCACTATTGCAAAAAAAACAAAAAACAAATGAAAACACATGTAAACGCATACAAATGAGAAGTGCATTTCTTTCAGAGAAAAATTAACCATTTATAAAGTTTCTCCTATGTTGTTGTCACTCACAATAGGTAGTTGAAATCTGAAATAACTAACAGGTTTTGGACTAGCCTAATTATTCATGGGGGATTTTCAGTATTTCATGTATTCTTTATAAAAGCACTCCCTGGAAATGATGCAGGCCAGCCCCCTACGGTTTATAAGATATTTTGGTATTTAAAATGAGCAACTGCCATTCAGTAAGTGCTTTTGGAAATAAAAAAAACCTTGAGAAACCCCCATGAATGAGTTGGGCTAGTCCAAAACCAGATTTGTTAGATTTTTATTACCTACTGTAAGGGCCGGTTCACACTTGCGGTTCCCTGCCAAACGGACCGGATGACCTGACCGGATCCGGATCGGAACCGTACGGTTCTGATCCGATCCGGATCCGGTCAGGTTGCATCAGGTGTTCATCAGGATGCGATCCGGATCCGTTTGGCAATAGATAGTAGAAAAGGAATAAAAATGTTGGGGTCTGGGAGGTCAGCAGAAGGTGGACCTGTGGAATCAGGCCCTCCGCTGTTTAGCACTCACCTCCACCTCCGACATACTGCCAACATCTCCAGCACGTTTAAAGTCACTGCTGCTCCACTCCAAAATGCTTGCCCATGTGTCCCCATCCAAAATCACCGCTACAATACGCATAGGAAGTGGGGTAGAACATCCGGATTTTTAGCCAGTGTGTTGTGCGCTCTCCGGTTCTCATTGGTTTGTATTGGCCGGATGGTGCAGTCCGGCTCCGCTCCGGATACAGCTGCCGGAGGAGCCGGACCAAAAAATAGCGCATGTTGGGTCTTATGCCGGAGTCCGGGATCCGGTCCGGACGAAACGGACGCATGTGAACGGACGCATAGGCTTTCATTGCTATGCCGTGCGTCCGTTCCGTCCGTTCTGCATGCGGTCCGGCTCCGGCACGGCGATTCCGGACGGCGACCGCTAATGTGAACCGGGCCTAAGTGACAGCAACATAGGAGTAAATAAATATATAGCTTATTTTACGCTGGAAGAAATGTACTTCTTCTTTGCATGTTTTTACAAGTATGTTAAAATGTTAATTTTTTCACGATAGGGGTCCTTTAAAGGTTGCATGGCAAGGAATAAAGTTCCCCTGTTGTCTCACCTATGAACACAGTGTGCCTATGAACATATTTGTCCTTTGTACATCTGTGACCTTATCTTACAGGTACACCTTTAAGCTCATGGTTGATAAAGCAAGCCTGGGGCCCGTGGAAGATTTCAAAGAGCTGCTAAATTATCTGGAAGAGTATGATAACGATTGGTACATTGGCCTGGTGTCAGACTCAGAGTGGCAGCAAGCGGTCTTACAGGAGAAACCTTACCTGTTTTCCCTGGGACATGATCCAAACATGGTAAGATGCCTTCAAGAAAAAAGAGGTGACTTCTACTGGATTCCAAACCAGCCACAAAAAGAGAAAGAAAACTAAATTTGAAGTTATTATGCATTTCATTAGCACTGATGTCTTCTGCAGCAATTTACAGAATACAGTACATAGTCCGGTCTCTAAATGTTCCTCAATGGAGCGTACAATCAAATCCCTGCCATAGACATGATCTAATGTCCCTGTCATAGTATAAGGTCAATATATAGGCGGAATTGACCAGGGCTGTGGAGTCGGAGTCAAGGAGTCGGAGCAATTTCGGGAGATTTTATAAACTGAGGAGTTGGAGTCGGGAGTCAGATGATTTTTGTACAAAATCCACAGCCCTGGTAAGTATTAAACTAAGGAGTCGGGGTCGGAGCCATTTTGGGTACTATGAGTTGGTGGTTTCATAAACTTTGGAGTCGAAAGATTTTTGTACCTACTCCACAGCCCTGGAATTTACGCCTTGGCCAAGATTCAAGCCTGGGTCTCTAGCGCTGCAAGGCGATAGTGTTATCCAGAATACTACCACAAAGGAATAGAGAGTTCACCCAGCATGCAATGGGAGCTTACCCTGCTCTAATCATGCATACACTAAGCTACCAATCATTCCAAGCAAAGAAAAGAGAGAAATAAGCACTGTATGCGTAAAACAGCACCTTTATTGCCTGCTTGGCACAAACATCAAATAGACAGTAGGGATGAGGAAAGAACAGCCTGACAGGTGTTTTGCTGTGAGTTACCACTTCCTCAGAGGCCTTAACACCTCCATCGGGAACAGATTATATATGCTGCACTTATAGGGAAATCTTGGACAAGACAGACCGCCCATCACCGAGGCTTTTCCTACACTATGATTACCATATCATCATTATAAAATGACACTGCACAGATCTTAGCTTTTCATTTTTGAAAACCATAAAAAGTGTTTTTTTTTATAACCTTTAAAGTGAACCAGAGACGAAAGTACCCTCATGTATTTTACCATACATATCAGTAGGAACATTAAAGAAAACACCTACCCTGCTCTCTGTTTCATTCTTTGCTGTTCAGTTTGTTCTTATCAGCCCTGATAAAATCCCTGACTGAGAATTCAGTCTGGCTTTGCTGTAATGACTCAGCTATAATGATTCCTGAGCAGGGACAGAAGGGAGCAGGCTTGGGCTTAAAAAGACAACAGAGAACACAGACTCAGCTATAAAGATTCCTGAACAAAGCCAGACTGAATGCTCAGTCGGGGATTTTATCAGGGCTGAAAGAAGCAAGCTAAACAGTGAAGAAAGAAACAGAGAGCAGGGTAGGTGTTTTCTCTAATGTTCCCACTGACATATATGGTAAAATACATGAGGGTGTTTCGTCTCTGGTTCACTTGAAGGGTACGTTCACATCATGACGCGCAGATGGCCGTGCGATCGGAACGCAACGCCTACGATCGCACGCCATCTGCGCCGCTACATGTTGCACTGCTGATCCCATTCATTACAGTGAATTGGTCAGTGCTGTGCTTGCAGGAAGAACGCAGCCGGACACCAGCGCATTGTACTGCTGCGCAGCGCCTATGATGTGAATGGCAGAAAGACTGTCTATGCCCTTTTGCCGTTCTTGCGTGTTGCACATCATACATGCTTCCAAATGCGCACAGAAGCGCGTCATAATGTGAACCAGGCCTAAAAGCTGACAATACATGTGTGGATTTGTCTGGCAGATTAGATAACTTTGATTGCAGTTTATTGACTGTAAAGCCGCATCTACACGCGTAGATGCGGCCGCGATGTGGCTTATCAATCGAGCCGCTGATGCAGCTCGATTGATAAGATCCGACAGGACGGATCTTGCTTCCGCCGATTCCCTGCTCGCTCCCCACGAGGGGACAATGGCAGGGAATCGAGCGGAAGATAAGCGGCGCCGGCGGGGACGAGCGGGGAATCGAATCCGGCGAGCGGGGACGCGGGGGGCACGCGGAAGAGGCTCGATTAGCCGCCAGATCGCCACAAAATCTCCTCAACATCTCCCCGTGTAGACGGGGCTTAAGAGTTAGCAGGCTTGGCAGTTGGTTCTCATCACACAAGTCAGGGGTGTGGGGAGCAGCAGACAATCGATGGCTGTTACGTGTTCTATTGCACTGAGCAGGGGCTGAGATGAGAGTGAGATTCAGATTTCTGATTGAGATTGTGTGATGCAAACTGCTACATCCATCACTGCTACTGATCAAATTTGCAATTGATCGCCGCCGGATCTAGTCTTGTAAGGCATCAGGTGATGTAGATCAAAATTTGATCCCCTTCGATACCATGCTGCGATGTCTAATATTGTTATTACGCTACCATGCGTGCAACAGGGGTGGAGATGTAGTGATGATGGGACACCTCTGCTCTAGTACGAGGAGGTAAGAGACCTGGCCAAATCCCTCCGCAACAGCAGCACCGCTATCACCCACAACTACCACTGAGCTTGGTTGGAAAAAGAAAAGGTCACAAGTGATGTCACTTTTGACATCACAGAGAAACTGTAAAGATGGAAACCAGCAGAAATATATTTTTTTCATATCACATTTCTTTGAAATCCTAAAGAAAACCTGTAACGAGAAAAAGTTCCCCTGGGGGGTACTTACCTCAGATGGGGGTAGCCTCCGGATCCTAATGAAGCTTCCCCCGTCCTCCTCTCTCCCACGGCGGCGGCAAAAAAGCTCTGGGAACGGCGGGGATATAAATATTTACCTTCCCAGCTCCAGCGCAGGCGCAGTATCGGCTCTCCGCTTGGAGATAGGCAGAAAGAGCCGATCACTGTCGGGCCGCTCTACTGCGCAGGTGCAAGTCTTCTATCTCCTATACAACATGGAGATAGGCTATTTCTGCCTATCTCCGTGCTGAGAGCGCAACAGCGCCCCCGCTGGAGCCAGGGAAGGTAAATAAATGTAAATAAAAAACAATAAAATAAAACATTTTGTTAGAGTCTCTTTTACAACAGGATAGGTAAGCTAAATAAGTCTTCTTCTTTGATGATGTTGCATATCACTTTGAAGAGAGTCTGAAGTGTTGGGTTTTTTTTTTATCTCTTTTTACTAAACTTTTTTTTTTACTAATCTTCAGCATTAGAATATAAGCTGATTCGCCACACATGTTGCGTACCATTAAACACTGACTGCGTAGCGGTAGAAAGTTTAGTTACACTTGAACTCGCAGTAGACATGCCTGACCCCCAGCAGGCCTGCAATAAACTTTGCTTTACAGTCTTCTGGTTACTTATTTCCTACACGTCAGCTAGATGAGCAGGCGGCCTGGTTCAGAGGTACATGTCCCAACGGTGTGACATCTCTTCAGCTTATCTACTGTAATAACCGTCATGCAGCAAGTCTTATAAAAGTCTGTGGAAAAGTGCTGTTGTGCAATATGGATGAAAGGGCAGGAACTCTAGGACAGCCAGGTGTGACAGGTCCTTTTTTTTATCCCATCTCACCCGCTCTTACGTTAGGGTTTGTTTTTCCAAAGCCGGGCTCAGGGGACCTCTAGCAAAAATATATCTTCAAGTGCTTACATCTTGGAGAGAAGCCCACGTCTCACGCAGCATGCTACAACTTTTCTCTAGCTATTGAGTTGCATTTGCTGACAAACAATAGTTTCTAGGTTATGTGCACCATCTTTATTTACCTGGGGCTTATTTCACCCCCTAGAAGTCTGTGTCCCCCGCCACAGTTCGGCTCTCACACGGTCTTCTGCTGTCCCCTCTGGCCACGGGAGCGCACACATGCGCAGGAGCTGCCGGCCGCTATGGAGGGAATAGCAAAAAAAAAAGGCGTGGCATGGGACACAGAGACTTTTAGGGGCTTGAAGAAGCTCCAGGTACATAAAGGAAACATGAGGCCAAAATAATGAATCCATCTTTAAAGTGGACCTAAAGTGATATATTCCATGCTGTCAGCATAGTCCACAGAAGTTATAATAGAGTAGCATGAATAAACGGACCTTTTGTGGCAGAAAATACAGGTTTTTTACTTAGCCACACCCCCTCCTGAAAAACTGCTGAGGTTTGCAGACAGGAAACTAGTCAGGGCCATGGCCCTGAAATCACACTGTGGGAGGAGTTTCTCCACAATATCAGCCATACAGACCCTACAGATGATGTATTTGAGAAAAGGTAAAGCTTTCCTGTGGGAAAGGGGTAACAGCTACTGATTGGAATGATGTTCAATCCTGGGTTAAAGTTCCTCCTTAACCACTTCAGCCTTCAGTCGTTTTCACTTAATGCATCCGAGCAATGTTCACCTCCCATTCATTAGCCTATAACTTTATCACTACTTATCAGAATGAACTGATCTATATCTTGTTTTTTCCGCCACCAATTAGGCTTTCTTTGGGTGGTACATTTTGCTAAGAGCCACTTTACTGTAAATGCATTATAACAGGAAGACTAAGAGAAAAACGGAAAAAATTCATTATTTCTCAGTTTTCAGCCATTATAGTTTTAAAATAATACATGCCTCCATAATTAAAACTCACATATTGTATTTGCCCATATGTCCGGGTTATTACACCGTTAAAATTATGTCCCTATAACCATGTATGGCGAATATATTTTATTTGGAAATAAAGGTGCATTATTTCCGTTTTGCATCGATCACTATTTACAAGTTTAAAATAAAAAAAGTATAGAAATATTTCATCTTTACATTGATATTTAAAAAGTTTAGACCCTTAGGTAAATATTTACATGTTTTTTTTTTTTTTATTATTGTAATTTTTTTTTTTTATATTAAACATTTTATTTGGGTATTTTTTGGGAGGTAAACAGAACTTTTATAATGTAAATGTGTTAAGATTTTTTTTTTTTTACTTTTAGTTGTAGTTTTACTTTTTAGCCACAAGATGGCGGCCATGAGTTTGTTTACATGACGTCACTCTAAGCGTAACATACGCTTAGAGGGACGTATGGGGGACGCAACAGCCAGAAAAAGCGGAGCTTCTGAGAGAAGCTGTCGCTTTTTCTGCGGGGGAGAGGAATCAGTGATCGGGCACTATAGCTCGATTCACTGATTCATGGGCTAACGATCCACGGCCGGGAGCGCGCGGACGCGCACATGGCCTCCTGGGCGTAGCTACTACGTCCAGGAGGCCAAAGTAGTTAAGGGCTCGTTCACACTAAGGGCATTTTTGCCCTTTTTTCCAGCGCAGGTGATTTTCAAAATCGCCCACAAAATGCTTGTGCAATGAAACTCTATGAGAAGGTTCATATCAGCACGTTGCGTCCGCAAAGCAGTGCCTGTACCATTTTGGGGGCGCTCACAAAACCGCTTTATGTGGCGATTGCGTTCACGGTTTTTTAGAATACATTGTATTTATTCTTTCCCGGGTCAAAGAGTTTACTTCCTGACTTGCGTCAGGGAATGAAGCGCTTTTACCAAGAACACAGCGCACAGTGGAGCGCCAGGAGGGGAAAAAAAAACGCAGCACAAAATTGCAAAACGTTTGCGATTACAGTTTTGTATGTAAACGAGGCCTAAAAGTGGTTTAACCTCACCTTATCTGCAACTCCATACCTGCACAGGCCTAGGAAAATATGTCTGGCTGGAGTGAAGCTTTCAGTTAACAGGACTTGTGTGGAGCATGGCGGAAATCTTAAAATTATTTTTTTTTATTTATTTTTAGAACTTAAAAAAAAATAAAAATAATATTTAATTCACTTTTGGCATGATGCAAAGGTTAAAAAAAAAAAAAACACCTGTCCAATTTCACCTTAGTGCCCCAGGTTTGCGATCCATACTCACATTTCCTTTGCCTCCAGGGAGTATACACGGGCCGAGTGCTGACGCTTCAGGAGCAGCTGGTGCAGATCGGAAAACTGAACGCGGAAGCCGTGCGGGGCCAATGGGCCAATCTGTCCTGGGAGCTGCTCTACGCCACCAACGACGACGAAGAACGCTACAGCATCCAAGCCCACCCAGTGCTACTACGGAACCTAACTGTGCAAGCAGCAGACCCGCCCCTCGGATACCCGATCTACTCCTCCGTACCGCTCCACGTGCCTTTGTATTAATCCCCTCTGTACCGTGTTTCTGCATGTCCCGTGGAAAACACTAATTTATGACCTAGCGACACAAGAATAGATGCTGCTGTTGGACTTCTCCCTCGTTCAGACATGTCACATTGTGTTTATTTTTTAATAAACTGCATGTACAGGTTTGTTACCATGTTTAATAACCCTTTGTTCACTTTACCTCTTACGTCACTCTATTCACTCAGTTTTTATAAGTTCCAGTAGCGGTTTTACAAGTGACTTGAAATACGTCATTAGCTTCCCATGTAAATATGTGAACACTTAAAAAAAAAAAGACCAAAATGTGTATAATGTATTATAATTTTTATAAAAAAATGTTCATTTTGATTGTAGTAAACCAGTTTGTTCACTGTGGTGTTTGTGATTCTCGATTCAAAAGCTCCATCTCATCAGTCGATATTCAAAGAGGGGAATATGCTTAAAGTAAATGGGATCTGTCACCTAAACAAAAAGTCAGATACGTACCTACGGAAAGGGAAGGCTCTGGGTCCTAGAGCCTTCCCTCTCCACTCCTGGTGCCCTTCGTGCGACTCTTTCTTCGCCGTTCGAATCCCCCGCCGTAGGGGACTTCGGGAGCCAAGTCCTCCCAAAGACAGACTGCTCCATACTGCACATGCGCAACTACACGATAGAGGGCGCGTGCACAGCATGTAGCGACCCATCTTTGGGAGCATTCGGGCTCACAAAACCTCCCTTCGGCAGAGGAGATAGCAGCATTTGACTGAATTGGTCACGTGCTGTATGGGGGATCCTGAGCTGGAATGGGCAGGGAGAGAGGCGAGGAAAGGCTCTATAGAACCCAGTCTTCCCTCTACTTAGGTAAGCATCTGACTTTTTTTAAGCCGACGGTTCCCATTTACTTTAAAGGCCACAGAGAGTGGAGTTATACATTTACGGCAAGTCTGAAGTAAGTTCAAAAAGAAAAACCAGATACTCAGTTAAGGAGAAGGAAGGTTCTGGGTCCTATGCAGTGTTCCCCAACCCTGTCCTCAAGGCCCACCAACAGTGCATGTTTTCTGGAAATCCACAGAGGTAGTTAATCAGCTCTGCTGAGACACTAATTACCTCACCTGTGAAGGTTTGTGGTTTTCTGCAAAACATGTACAGTTGGTGGGCCTTGAGGACAGGGTTGGGGAACTCTGCAGCCTTCCCGTTCTCCTTGTTCCCCTGCAGACTCCGCCGTTTGACTCTCCCACTGCAGGAGACTTCAGCAGTCTTCAGAAGCTTCTGAAGACTGGGGATTTTGTACTGCACATACCCAAGCGCTCACGTGTGCGTAGTATGGAGCGGCACATCTTCAGAGGCACTGCCAAAGCTTACCTCACACGCAAGAGAGCAGTCCACGCTAACGAAAGAGCCTGCGGGGGAACGCAGAGAATAGGAGGGCTTTATAGGACCCAGAGCCTTCCCTCTCCTTAGGTATCGGTTTTTATTTTTTAACTCACTTCAGACTCCTTTTAACAGCTTCCGGGCATAGCCAATTGAAAACTACTCCCCGTTTGGGACCTGTTTTACCTGCTAGGATGTTGATTTTAGTTAGTGAACCACACAGACCCGCCGCTGCAGCCCACTCGTCCTGCCGTCGCTATGACAGCAAAGCTCCATGAGGTGCTGATTTCATTGGCTCCTAACCATGTGATCACTGTGGGTCCTTAACCTCCTGGGCGTTACGCATGCCGGAGGGTTTGCAGCCAGGAGTCTCCTATTATAATTTTAAGCTATCGGATAGTTTTAATATCTTCAGCTAGCACTAGGCTAGCTAGCAGTGGTGGTCGGCGTCCTTACATTACATTTGATCCCCCCCGATCGACGCTAAATACATTATCCCCCTGGATCCTGCGATCGCTGCAGCCTCTCCGGACAGCTCCACTCTTCTCTATGGGGAGGATCGAACAGGACGTCGGTGACGTAATGCGCAGACCCGATCCTCCCCATAGAGAGGACCGGAGATGTGCATGGAGGCTGCAGCGATCGCTGGATCCAGGGGGTAATGTATTTAGCGGCGATCAAAATGTAATCTAAGGATGCCAGCCACCACTGCTAGCTAGCCTAGTGCTAGCTGAAGATATTAAAACTATCCGATCGCTTACAATTATAATGGGGGATTCCTGGGGACAGCAGGCGGTATGCCCGACACAGTGTCGGGCGGAGGTTAAAGAAAGAATCAGGCAAAATGTAAAATATGAGGTTTACTCACCTGGGACTTTCTCCAGCCCCTTGCAGCCGACTGTCCCACTCCCGGGCTCTCCGCACAGTGCAGAGGCAGACCGCGGGGTTACTGCGCCTGCGAGAAGCGCCGCTGTCAATCATGGTCAAATGGCACACTCCGCAGGCGCAGAACTAGGAGAAGAGCGGAGTGGTTGGCATGGGACAGTCGGCTGCAAGGGGCTGGAGTAAGCCCAGAGTAAACCTCATTTTTTTACATTTTGCCTGACAACTCCTTTAAAGGACTTACGAGGCCAAATTAGCAAAAAAAAGTTAATCAACTGCATTATCTTTTAAGGCACGGAGGACGCCGTCCGCGCCGATCCGCCGGGTCCTCCCGCTCATTAGCCCCCCCGGGCTGGCTCCCGACCCAACGGCCCGGGTCAGGCTCTCCTGCCTCTCCTAAAATGGCCGCTTCATCTGGCCGCAGCTGCGCAGTTCGCATAGCCGCGAGTGCGGCTGCACAGCTCTAGGGCCAACCCCCGATCCACACTACAGTGGGGGGGTGGGGGTGGGGGGTTGGCCCAAGTACATCAGCAAAATAATAATAAAATCAAATCGCAGGACTCCTTTTATACTAGGGTGATCCAATTGCAATCTGATTTTGGCTGGTTACACACATCCTGAATGCTGCATTTCATGTGATTTTCTCCTTGTGGTCCTTAGGACTGTGTTGTGCTGCAAACTACTAACTCAAAATCTGGTGAACTATACGAGATTTTTTTTGTGTGTTTTTTACTGGATGCAAGGTATACAAGGAGAAATGCAGTATGCAGGACGGTTGCAATCATGCAAAATTCTGATCATAATCAGATTGCATTAGCATGAAAGGGTTCCTGCAACTTTCCTTGCAAAGTGCAATCAGGGGCAATCACATTGTGTTTTGTAGTAAAACTCCTTGCAGTCTGAGAGCCCTAAAAGTTGGGCAGTAATTCCTTTGGTGGTGTAGGTCTTGTTCCTGTGCCCGGTCGTGTGATGTACCATGTGATCTCTTAGCATGGAGAATACTAGAAACGGGAAACAAGGGATAAATGCTTTGATATAGTTTATTTGAAATTTCTATAAAACATTGCATTATTAAACTTGAAGTAGTACAGAGTCGTCTACATCAGGGCAGGTATAACAGATGGTAGAAGCTAGAAGTTCATCCTTTCACATGCAGAAGCCCCTTGTAAAGGCAGAAACACACTGAAGAGTGCTTTTTAACCCATATTTGTATTTAAAACACGTTCCCATTAACCTGCATTAAAATTGCAACAACAACAAAAAAGCGCTCTGCAGTGCTTGTTATACCAGTTTGAGTGCTAGTTGTGTAATTTGTCCAGTTTCTGGAGCTCTGCACATCCATGTAGATAAATCATTCGGGTACAGCCTCTGTATGAAAGTGCTGCCATGTCTCCTGCTGTACTAATCCAATCAACGATCTAGTCGATCGTTCGGGAAACTGTACTTTTATTAGGCACTTTAAAGGGAACCTGAAATTGGAGATAGATAAAAGACAGAAGATACCTGTTGCTTCCTTCAGCCCGATCGCTCCCACACCGTCCTCTTCTGCCTGTTTGTTTGCCCACAATTGGCCCCAGAAAGTCCTCCGGGCTGGGGCTAACTGCGCATGCATGGCCTGGCCACACACGCTCCTCTGTCTTGCTCCCATTGGCGGGAGCATTCTGCGCACACACGAACTAGTGGATTTTCCAGGGCCATTTGCGGGCAAACAGACAGGCAGAAGAGGACAGCGTAGCAGCGATCAGGATGGAGGGGGCTGGAGGAAGCCCAAGGTTTGTATCTTTTCTTTATGATCCTCCATCTCAGGTACCCTTTAAAAAGTTATCCCTTAGTAGACACTGCAAGCGTAAAATTGACCGGATGCTCATGGTACAGGCCACTTTCTAGGGTTATGAAGACTGGCACATGGGAATGCTTGCATTACATGATTAGGAACACTGTAGCATCATTCAGGTATAGCTGAGCAGGAAATCCATATCCTATACTGTGCTATCCAGTAATCACACTGCCTTCTGCAGCTTCCTGTGGTGACAATGCTAGAAATAGCCCTGCGGATTGTCTGCTCATAGAGACGTCTGTTAGGAAGTCTTTTTAGTAAAGTACCAAGAATCTGCATCCTGGAATAGAAAGAAAAAGACATTAAATGCCACAGTCACAAATAAGAGTAAAAATAGCACAGCTAGCTGGTGACATCACGGCCGCCACAGAGAACTACACTTAAAGAGAACCTAGCATTTTTTTCATTATTACCAAACAACTCTGCATATTGTACATGAAACAAAAATAGCATTTGCAATTTATAGAACACTAGCCATTAGGCCCATTACATTAAAAGGGGACTAAGCACCACTTTTTTTTTCCTGGTCTCCAATAACTATAGGAGCCGACATGTCCCCCCCCCCTTTTATCTAGCTACCCATTTTTTGTACAAGGGAACAAACAAACACAGAACATTTATATCGCGCTTTTCTCCTGGCAGACTTAAAAACGCCAGAGCTGCAGCCACTCGGACGCGCTCTATAGGCAGTAGCATCGTTAGGGAGTCTTGCCCAAGGTCTCCTACTGAATAGGTGCTGGCTTACTGAACAGGCAGAGCCGAGATTCAAACCCAGGTCTCCTGTGTCAGAGGCAGAGCCCTTAACCATTACACTATCCAGCCACCTATCCAGCCACAAGGGAAGGTGTGAAGATGGCATTTGTGACATCTTTAAACTGTGAAGCAAATTGTCCACTCAACCTCCTTAACCAACCTACCTACCTACCCCCCCCCCCCCCCCCCCCCCCCATGAAGGCATTTTGTTTGCTCTGCTAATGTGTGCAAAAAAATGACTCAAGCACTTAAGGACCGGGCTCATTTGCTGTGATCTGTGCTGAATGGGCTCTCCAGCCCACAGCACAGATTGTGTTTCAGCCAGGGAGACCAGACTTCCCCCCCCCCCTTTTTTTCCCCACTAGGGGGATCTGATTGCCACCAGCTATCTTTGTGTTGCGGGAGCTCATCAAAGCCCCCCTCCGCAGCGATATCGAGGCTCCCTCTCTTTCCCTCCCTCCCCTGGCAGGCACAGGACGGTGATGCGTACTTCCCCAATCAGAGGCCGGGGATCGCCGATCTCCTTTACGGCGCTGCTGCGCAGCAGCGCCGTATGATGTAAACAGCAGGGATTTCTTCCCCGCGTGTTTACATTTAGCCTGCGAGCCGCAATCGGAGGCTCGCAGGCTGTTCACGGAGACACCCTCCGTGAACTGACATGGAAAGGCCGCTCCATGTAAAACGACTAACGACCAGCCACCGCCTATCGGCGTTAGGCGGTCGTTAAAGAGAGTCTGAAGCGAGAATAAATCTCGCTTCAGACCTCATAAATAGCAGGGGCATGTGTGCCCCTGCTAAAACGCCTCTATAGCGCGGCTTAACGGGGGTCCCTTCACCCCCAAATCCCCCTCGATACACCGGGGGAGCGCTTCCTGGTTGGGGCAGGGCTAACCGCCGCAGCCCTGCCCCACACGCGTCTGTCAGCGCGTATCTCCGCCTCTCCCCCGCCCCTCTCAGTCTTCCTTCACTGAGAGGGGCGGGGGAGAGGCGGCGATGCGCCGCTGACAGACGCGACTGGAGGCAGGGCTGCAGCCGTTAGCCCTGCCTCCAGGAAGAGACAGCCAGCGACTTTTTCACGACACACTTTTGCGGGGGGTGGGTTGGGGGTGAAGGGACCCCCGTTTAGCCGCGGGATAGCAGCGTTTTAGCAGGGGCACACGTGCCCCTGCTATTTATGAGCTCTGAAGCGAGATTTATTCTCGCTTCAGAGTCTCTTTAAGTGGGTAGACACCGAAGCAAAAAAAAAAATAAAATACATTAGTAGCAAAGAAAATATTCTCATTTTTATTTTCAGTTATATAGTGTTTTTTTATAACATTGCACCACTCTCTAATATTTGCAGTTTACACACTACTCAGCATTCTAAATTATTTTACAGAGCAGGCCAGTGAACTTTTGACCTGTCCTCTGCAGAGAAAAAGAAGAAGATACACTGACTGACAATTGTGATAACAAGCTTCAAAAGACAGAGCTCTCTGCAACTTTGAAAGTCATGGAGCTCAATGGCTCTTTTGCATAGATAACAATTGGAGTTTCTTAACTTTTCCTGTACTGGAAACAATTTTAGACTTCTGTCTCTGCTCCTAATGTTTTATTTCTTAGCTGTACTACACATACAAATAATCATAATTTTTTTTTCCGCTTCAGTGTCTCTTTAAAGAGAATCTGTATTGTTAAAAATCGCACAAAAGTAAACATACCAGTGCGTTAGGGGACATCTATTATCCTCTGACACAATTTCGCCGCTCCTCGCTGCATTAAAAGTGGTTAAAAACAGTTTTAAAAAGTTTGTTTATAAACAAACAAAATGGCCACCAAAACAGGAAGTAGGTTGATGTACAGTATGTCCACACATAGAAAATACATTCATACACAAGCAGGCTGTATACAGCCTTCCTTTTGAATCTCAAGAGATTATTTGTGTGTTTCTTTCCCCCTGTTCTCATGCACTGAGGTTTCAGGCTGCTTGTTTCTTCCTGCAAACAGCTTTGCCCTTGTCTGTAATTCTTCAGTATGTGAAAGCCCAGCCAGCTCAGAGGACGATTTATCCAGCTTGTAAAAGATAAGAGAGAAGAGAGAAGCTGCTCTAATCCTAAATAACACACAGGCAGTGTGCATACAGGGGCCTGGAAGGGGGAGTTCATAGCAGAACCACAACACTGAAGAACTTGGCAGCCTTCCAGACACAGGCTGACAAGAGAGAGATAAGTTGATTTATTACAGAGACAGTGATAGTATAAAGTGCTGCAGTAAGCCAGAACACATTAGAATAGCTTTTTGAACTTGTAGGATGATAAAAAAAAAAGGTTGCAATTTTTGTTACGGAGTCTCTTTAAGTCCTTATCTGCCTGAAACTTTTGTGGTCGGGAAGACCACGGTAGTAGGCTAATAAAGCCCTCTACTAAACTTTTAAATGTAAAAACAAAAAGACTGAGGCTGAGTTCACAGTGGGACGTTAAAGTCGCACGTTAAAACCGCATTTAACGCAGAATAACTCACTGCAATGAAAAATCAATGACCTGTTCACAGTGCACACGTTGCGTTAGTGTCTAATGCTGCACGTTAAGTAAAAGTACTGCATGCAGTGCGTTATACACGTTATTAGCTGCGTTAGACTGTTTGCACATGCTCAGTAATGACTTGGAAGCATACTTTTCATTGCCTGTATTTTTTACTGTATCTGCTGTATGTGACGGTAACGCTGCGTTGCCACTTTTTGGGCGGGTTGCGTTGTAAGTTTGCGGTGCGACTTTAACGTGGCATCAAAATGCAACGACCCACTGGGAATCTAGCCTCAAGGTTTTTTTTTTTTCTACTAACCTCCTTAGCGGTATGCCCGACACTGTGTCGGGCATACCACTTCTATGGCCCCATGAGTCCCCCTTAATGAAATTATTTCCCTAAATGACTGTAAATGCATTAGCTAGCACTAGGCTAGCTAGTAAAAGTGTCAGCACCCCTGGATCCCCCCCCCCCCCGAACTCCCGTTTATACATTACCCCCCCCTGGATCCAGCAATCGCGCAGCCTCCCATCACAGCTCCAGACATGACGTCATGTGCGATCCTCCCCATAATGAATACCGAAGCTGTCTGGGGAGGCTGCGCCGATCGCTGGATCATGTATAAACGGGGGATCGGGGGGTGCCAAACATTTACTAGCTAGCCTAGTGCTAGCTAATGGATTTAAAGCCATTTGCCCAAATTATTTTGCTATCGGGCAAAAAGTTACAAAACATCCTGAGCGGCGTAATGCTCAGGAGGTTAATGAGCCACATTAAATGTGCTATTGAGATGCCCCGAGTGCTAAAACGTGTGTTTCGTTCACCTTAAGCGACGCTACGTCGTATATACTATAGGCCCTCTTTTTTTCTTTCAATTCTCCCTCCCTCTCTGCTCTACTGCGCATGCACACTACAGTGGCAGACACAGGCACCAGATGTGACAGCCCATGTTCGTCCATGGGGTGGGATATATTTAAAGTAAACCGTGGGTGAAAATAAACTGATGTGAACCAAAATTGTATCCACTGTATACTCAGTTACATCGTTAGTTTGGTAAAAAAAAAAAAAAAGGAGATTTTTGTCCAAGTCAAACCAGAAAAAAAAAACCCTACTCTAAAAAATTACTTTTTGTTTAGGTATCCCATGTTTATATCTTATGTTTAATACCTAATACACACAATGGCGATCATTCATGAAAGTGTTGTCGGTAACAAAAGTCCGTGCGGGAAAACACCGCTGTCAGTATTTTACACTTCTGGGTGGTCACTCATAAAAATGTTGCCTGTTGCGGTACAAGTGCGGAGTTTTTCTGGAACAGGCTGGTGGTAGGCATGCAGAAACAGGAGAAGCTGGCCGAGTCCCTCCATGCGGTGTTCTCTCTGCTGCTGCTTGGGAGGTCTGTCCCATTCACTTACATGTACTCCGCAAGCTTATCGCCACAGCCAGGAGAGCGGTAATAACGTCCGCATACCGCTTGTGTTAGTTTTTATGACTTTACATTTTGTTACATTTCCGCATAGAATCACCGCACAATGCGGTAATTTATCGCTCTGCTCGGGCAAGTCCGCTTCGCATGCGGAAACAGCCTTTATGAATACACATTTTGCTCAGTGCTCGGTAAAGTCAGCTGTTTTAAGCATTTCCGCATGCGGGAATGCTTTATGAATGATAGCCAATGAGATTTTCTTGCAGATTTACTGCCAGATCAACTATTTCCAGCATGTCCAATCTCATTTCCGATTCATTTTCCATAGAAGTGAACGAAAATAGATTGGAAAACACATCGGACATGGTGGAAATAGTCGATCTGGCAGTAAATCTGCAAGAAAATCTCATTGTGTGTATTAGGCATAAGCATTTACTAAGTACATTTAATGTTTAATTGTCTTGTCTCAATGGCAGTCTATTAAGTGTCCTAGAGCTAAAATACATGAACTATTGACTTTTTTTATTAATCTATTGCCTACAGTCAGTCAAAAGCTCTTCTCTGTAGGAAAAACTTTTATGGATGCAATTCCTTAGCAGTGAGGGCTACCCTATAATCCAACAAGAGAGAAACTGTCACTTGCATGCCTGAAGGTTAACTCCAGATAAAAAAAAAAAAAAAAAAAAAAAAGAGAAAGAAAGAAACAGCCTGGTTATTAAAGGGGAACTGAAGTAAGAGGTATACGGAGGCTGCCATATTTATTTCGTTTTAATCAATACCAGTTGCCTGGCAGCCCTGCTGGTCTATTTCTCTGCAGTAGTATCTGAATAACACCAGAAACAAGCATGCAGCTAGTCTTGTCAGATCTGACAATGTCAGAAACACCTGATCTGCTGCATGCTTGTTCAGAGGCTATGGCTAATAGTATTAGAGGCAGAGGATCAGCAGGAGAGCCTGGCAACTGGCATTGCTTAGATGGAAATATGGCAGCCTCCATATCCCTCTCACTTCAGTTGTCCTTTAATAGGTTTGGCACTGTACATACATATCTATCTCATCATATTATCTTGGGTACACTTTAATGCAGTTCCCGCACGCGGTGAAAAGAAAACCCCCAAAACTTGCTGTTCTCACTACTTTTCCGCACTTGTTGCCATGAGTCAGCTGCCATCATGTGACTGTCCGATGACGCACATTAAAGAAGAAAAATAGCCTGCAGGAAACCATGGGCGTTTCCATGGACCCAACTGTGATCCCTTAAAAAGCGTACCCAGGATGGCAAGTTAAAAAAAGTAAATACTCTCTTTTCCTGAAATTATAACATGCCCTGAAAGTAAGCCCTAGCAGGAATTAGGAGCATGCTCGAAATATAAACCCTACCCCAAAAGTAAGCCCCAAACGGCAAGGAGGGGAAAAAGTACGGCAACTTGTGTTTCTACTGGAGCTGATGGTCTCACAGGCAGGACAATAGCTCCATTATTGGACCAATCACTGCACTCGCTGCTACTCAGCAAGTGCAGTCATTGGCCCAATAAAGCCATGATCCTGCCTACAAGATCATGGGCTCCAGCAGAAACACAAGTTGTCATACTTCTTCCACATAGGCTGAAGATCGGGGACACAGCAGCATGGAGCTGGGGAAAAGAAGAGGATTAGGGGGACATCGCAGGACATGACTGACAGCACGACATGGAGATAAGGGTAAGAGGAGGATGCAGGGGGACATCGGAGGACATGGGACACGAGGAGGACATAGGTTTACATGGGACACAGGAGTTTAGGAAATAGAGGACACTAAAGGTACAAGGGGGACACGGGCACTCAAGAGGTGGATCCAGCAGAGGAAGAGGTGGCACAGTGGGGAAGGCAGGAGGACACAACACAGGAACTTGTGTGTTCATAGAAATCTAAAACATCCACTGAAAATAAGACCTAGCAGAACATTTGGATCAAAAATTTGTATAAGACACTGTCTTAGTTTCGGGGAAACATGGTACTTACCTAAGAAGGGGAAGCCTCTGGATTCAATAGAGGCTTCCCATGGCGTCCTCTGGTTCCCTGTTGCCAAGAACAGACCCCAGAAGAAAGCAGAAAAAGGGCTTGATCGGTAATTGGTTTGCGGCCTGGTTACTCTTCAGGCACAAGCGTGGCCATACAGTGCCTGTGCGAAAATGCCTGCACAGTAAGCCGGAGCCGCTTGAGTGGCTGTACCCACGTCCCAGAAGGGGTGGGGGGAACGGAAGATAGCATGGGAAGCCTCAGGCTTCCCTTACCTTAAAGTGACTCCGAGCTTATAAAAAAAATGAAAGTTGTACTCACCTGGGGCTTTCTCCAGCCCAGTGCTGGTCAGGAGGTCCCACGACGGCGTCCTGGCTCCTCTCCTTCTCCCCGCTCCGGAATGGCTGACAGGCCGCAGCCCGGGCGACACTCGCCCGAGTGTCGGGCTGCTCCTTCCGCGTATGACGCGGATTACGTCACACGCCGGCCGCCTCGCGTCATCACGGCGGCTGGCGTGAAAGTACTGCGCATGCGCGATTAAAGTGCGCATGCGCCGTACTGCCACGCCGGCCGCAGTGATGACACGAGGCGGCCGGCGTGTGACGTAATCCGCGTCATACGCGGAAGGAGCAGCCCGACACTCGGGCGAGTGTCGCCCGGGCTGCGGCCTGTCAGCCATTCCGGAGCGGGGAGAAGGAGAGGAGCCAGGACGCCGTCGTGGGACCTCCTGACCAGCACTGGGCTGGAGAAAGCCCCAGGTGAGTACAACTTTCATTTTTTTTATGAGCTCGGAGTCACTTTAAGTATTTACATCTTTACCTTTGTGACACCTCAGGTTCTCTTTAAGTTTTAGAAGTACAGGGTACATGAGGACTACAAAAAATATATACAATAATAACATACCAGTCCTTTTTTAAAGCTTTCTATTCTCTTCTGGCCAATTTTTTCAGTTATCCACCATGCCCATGTAGGCATGTACTGCCAAAGGTAACATACTAATAAAATTGGCTGGTCTGAAATCCAGGTTTCCTTGAGGTCATTTGCTGCAGTAACCAAAATCAGGCGAGAGCAGCGCTCTGTAGGCATCTTGTAGGTCTGATCTGCTGTAGGTCCCAGAGACTGCAACATACCACGGCAAGAGGGGAGGTTATTATGTGTGCCTTGTCCATCATATGAAACACATCAACACATGACAATAGGTATCTCTACAGAAAAAAAAAAATCCATATGCAATCCAAAA